>NC_143580.1:173962837-174121656 GCF_048544385.1 Mastigoproctus giganteus
ATTTCATGAAAGTGTAAACACATTTCACCATAATAACCCACAGAATTCCAACTGTCGGTATTATTGCAAATTCAGTAAGACCGAGTTTACTGTCCATTTATGATAGATTTCACTAACAGAAAAGCCCAATAAACAGGTGACTGCTAATTGTTTTTATTGTTTTATGGTTGTGACCTCCAGAATTTTGACTGAACCACGTGGTAACATTGGAGACAATCATAGGGTAATCTTCAGTGCTGCGGTCTCCTGCCCCGATTAAACGGCATGTTGTCCCAATTAAGCGAATTAAACCCTGGCTATTTTCTCAATTGGTTTCTGTTTTTTAAGATTTGCCCCAAATAAATGGCTGCCCCGATTAACCAGTGGTCCAAATAACCGGAATCCACTGACCATTGCCACTGTATTAATACCGTGATTCTTCTTTTACTGGTTTGTGATACTAATTATATATACTATATTTTTGTTTCAGTTGTAGTGTTTCTTTCTTCTTAATTTATCTTAAAAATTGAAGAAAATCTGAACAAAATATATTAATTTTACTATCGTTAGACAAAGGTTTTTTTATTGTTGTTATTTTATTTATTTTATTATTTAATTTTATCATTTAATTTATGTTTATTATTATTATTTTCTTATTATTGTTAGTAATGTTTAAGTAAGATAATTATAACTTTTAAAATATTATGCCCAGTTGCATTGAGTATGTTGGTCTACAGTAACATTGATAAAGAGACTGTTGTATATGATCATACCTGTGGTGAATAATTGTGCAAATGAAATTGGATGCTTTCTTTAAATTTGATTAAACTTAAATATTATATAGATAAATTATATCTATTATTAATCTATTATATAGATGAATTATATCTATTATTAATCTAATATATAGATTAAATATTATACTTAAATATTATATAGACTATTATTGTTAGATATGTGCCTAAAAAGATAAAGTTTTGACACTTTAGCACACCTTGTTATTACAAAACATGAAAATTTAATTCCCTTGAACTTTGTATTAATGAAATCCTGCTGTATGCTAAAAACCCTAAAATACATGTGCAGACTGTAATCAGAAACTGTAGAGAAAACAAAAAATAGTGTACACTCAAAAAGACTTTACAGCAAAATAATCCAATATATTGTTTTGCCTACTGTTCTATTTTTATGTTGTATCTCTGTTTTTCAGCTACGTAGAAATCATAATCTTGTTCTTTAGTACTCTAAGTACTAAAGAACAAGATTCTATCGTTTAGTATAGTATTATAAGCACAGAGACGTGGTGTCACACAAATTAAAAGCAAAAATAAGAGTAGGAGTGTGTTATGGCCTAATGACTCGAATAAGTACAATGAACAATTGTACAGAGAAATAGAGTGGGCTAGTAGTAGTAGTAGTGGCATGTGATGCAAGAAAGCAAGTGTACGATCTTATGCAGCATCAGCCAAAAAAAAAAAAAAAAATCACACCATTCCCTCCAAATGCCTGTCCAGTTCCTCCTTAAATTTATTCAACCTATCAACTTCCACAACTACAGATGAAAGTTTGTTCCAGCAATTAACCACCCGCTGGCTAAAGGCAAATTTCCTCACATCTGTTATACATCTGTCCTTTCTTAATTTGAATTTATGCCCCTTTGGTTCGTAATCTGAATAAGTGGAAGGATCCCATCAGAATTCAGCGTGCTCAACCTATTCAAGGCCTTATACACCTCAATCAGATCACCCCGCAGGTGCCTAGTCTCCAGCCACTGCAATTTGCAGAACTTAAGCATCTCTTGGTAAGAGGATCCCTTCATTCCCCTCACCAATCTTGTTGCCCTTCTCTGTACACGCTCAAGCAAATCTACATCCTTCCTAAAATGAGGCCTCCAGACCTGTACGCATTACTCAAGGCGTGGCCTGATCATTGCCTTATACAGAGGGACAATCATCTCCTTTTCCCTGCTAGCAAAATTCCTATATATCATTGACAAAACCCCATGACCTGCCCTGGCAGCCTGTCTGCATTGCTCAGAAAACTTCATATCTGACTGCACAATTACTCACAGGTCTTTTTCATTTTCTACCACCTTAAGTGTAGTACCACACAATTGGTACTTTTCTCTCGGGTTACTTCTACCCACATGCAGTACTTTGCATTTGTCAAGGTTAAACTTCAGTTGCCACTTCTTAGCCCATCTGCCCAAATTATCTAGATTCTGTTACAGTAGCACACTGCCATTACTGTCATTAACAACCCTGCCAACCTTTGTATCATCTGCAAACTTCAACACTAAGCCTGATATACCTTCATCAATATCATTGATAAATATATAAAACAACAGTGGACCCAACACCGAACCCTGTGGGACTCCAATAATAACATTAGTCCACGAAGAGCAGCACCCATTGATTACCACCCTCTGTCTTCTCCCACTTAACCATCCTTTTGTCCATTGTAGCAACTTACCTGGTTAGCCGGGTGGGTAAAGTTCCTACCCAAAGGTCCCGGGTTCGAATCCCACCTCGGGCTTGGATCAGAGTAAATGCAAAAACTTTGGGAGGTGCATTATGGCCGCAGAAGCCGATGCGCCAACAACTAACAAAAAAAAAAAAAAAAAACTTACCCTTAATACCATTCTGCTCCAATTTGTACAATAGTCTTCCATGCCAACAGTGTCAAAAGCTTTCCTGAAATCCAAATATATGATATCAAAATTATTTTTTGCATCCAGTTCCTTTATAACCACATGAAAATAACCAATCAGATTTGTCAGACAAGACTTTCCCTTAACAAACCCATGCTGTGTCTGAATTATTGCTGCAGTCTTGTCTAGATGATCCTGCAATGCATCTTTAACCAGTGACTCCATTATTTTACCCAGAACAGAAGTTAAACTAACTGGTCTCTAATTACTCGTGTCACCCTTCGATCCCCCTTTATGAATTGGGAATACATTTGCACATCTCCAGTCCGTGGGAACCTCCCCTGAGTCAAAGGATGCTCTGATAATTATGGCTAAGGGTTTGCTTAGTTGCTTTGCCGCCTCCTTTAATATAACTGGATAGATCCCATCCACCCCAGGTGCCTTTCTTATGTTTAACTTCAACAATTTCTCCCCCACTTTGCTCTCAGTTATTACAAAATCATTAAGCATCCTGCTACAATTTGATAACCTTCTGGCATTTTCAGTCCTTAATAACTCCTCGTGTGAATGTAGATGCAAAATACTCATTCAGTTTGTTTGCTATCTGAGCAGGATCATCAACAGTCGAACCATCGATGTCAAGTGGACCAATCAGATTCATCCCCTTCCTTTTAGAGTTTATATAAGTAAAGAAATCCTTGCTGTTTTTCTTAGCATCTTTTGCCATAGTTTTCTCGTAATGTGCCTTTGCCTGCCTAACTTCCTTTGTGACTTGATTACAGACTTGCTTATATCATAGGCTTCTGTGTCACCTGATAATTTATATGCATCCCATGCATTTTTCTTCTCTGTCACGAGTCTCATTAGTACATTAGATAACCATTTAGGCCTAAACCTTGAACAATATTTCTTAATAGGTATGAAACTTTTAGTAGCATCTACGATTAATTCCTTGAATGCTTCCCACTTAGAATTTACTGTTGGTAACATCGTCAGTTTATCCCACTGTACAGAATTTAAAAACTGTCGGAGACCACTGTACTCACCTTTACGGAAGCAAAAACCCTTTCCTTTACCCCTGATGGTAATTAAATCTTTAAGTAAATCCCACATCAGTGATCACAGTACACTGTGATCACTGCCACCTAGTGGTTCCTTTATCTGCAAATTCTTAATACACGAATGATCACTGCTGATAACCAGATTAAGAGTATTACGTTTTCTGTTTGCCTCTCGAACATGCTGCTGCAGAAAACAATCATCCAATAAATTCACAAAAGTCTGACTAGTGTGTGAGTGACCAACCCACAAGTTCCAGTCAATATCTGGGAAGTTAAAATCCCCCGTTATAAGACATTCTGATTTACTGGCCCACTCTATTTCTCTGTACGATTGTTCATTGTACTCATTCGAGTCATTAGGCCTATAACACACTCCTACTCTTATTTTTGCTTTCGCAGTGCTTATGTCACACCAAACTGACTCAACAGTGCACTGTTCATCTATATCAACTGGGTACACTTCTTTCGATTTTATGTTTTTCTTAATTAACAGCATAAGACCTCCTCCCTTCCTATCCTGTCTATCCTTTCTGTATACATTGTACTCCCCAAATTCCAGTTCTGCATTCCTTATATCTGTGTGACACACGTATCTGCTATCCCAACAATATCTGCCTTTGATGTCTTGTCCAACACTTCAAATTCATCAAATTTATTTACTGTACTTCTAGCATAGGTATACATGCACCTATTCCTAGTTACCCTAACACATCCCATATACCCACCTATTTCACGATGACTGCCATCCGTCCCTGAAACCCCCAACACCCCTTGCTCCAGGTCGCTACTTATTCTAATAGAAGTTGGGCAATAATCACCTTCACCTCTGCTTGCGGCTACTGTTAAACTATTAGTCCTTGTGTCCCCCCAAGCTAGCAGTTTTCTGACCCACCTAACACTGCCTCGATGGCATCAGCAAATATTCTTGTACCCTTTCTATTTAAGTGTATCCCATCCCTGTAGAAGCCGTCTCTCCTGTTAACAAGTACAGACCAGGCTAAAAAAAATTCTACCCCTTGAGCCTTGCACAATCTTTCCAGGGCCGAATTGATTGACAAGGCTCTCATCATATACTCCCTTCTATCGTGTCTGGGCAGAATTGCAGACACTTTCAAATTCAACCCTAATTCCTGGCTTTTTTTCAACAGTGACCTGTACTTGTTAAGTAATTCTACCGGTCTCCTATTCTTAATATCATTAGTGCCAACGTGTACAACTATATCACCTTTTGTGCCCTTAAAAGATGATATCTGCTCTACAACATCATCAACCTTTGCCCTTGGCAGACATACCCTGGTCCTGTTCCACCTATCCTTTTTACAAAGCATGTTCCCCGTTTCCCTGACAATAGAGTCACCAACAACTATTAGTTCCTGTGGGACCAGCACATTCTGCCTTGGGGGTTTCTGCTGTATCACGCGATGACCAAGTGCAAGCTCTGGTGTTGATGTGGGCAGCTGAGAGCTTGATGGGCCCCTCAATTTAGATCCTTCGAGGGCATCCACCCTTAAGCTCTCATATAGGCCGACAACAACGCTAAGTTGTCGCCTGATTTCCTTACACTCCTTACATCGCGCACACACACACAGAGACATCCCCCATGGCAATATCATGTTCTGTTCCAGAGAGTTCGGGAAACATTTCGCAAGTTGCACATTTTTTTAGGCTGTGATGCGTTGGAGAATCGCTCCCCTCAGTTCTCCCCCGAGTCACAGCACTCCCGCCACTTTGTGCCCGTTGCTTTGCGAATGGGGGATTTTAACTTCCCAGATATTGACTGGAACTTGTGGGCTGGTCACTCGCACACTAGTAAGACTTTTGTGGATTTATTGAATGATTGTTTTCTGCAACAGCATGTTTGAGAGGCAACCAGAGAGAGGGTAATACTCTTGATCTGGTTATCAGCATTGATCATTCGTGTATTAAGAATTTGCAGATAACGGAACCACTAGGTGGCAGTGGTCACAGTGTACTGATGTGGGGGCGCCTCTATAGCCAGGTTGGCAAGAGCAGCAGTGCATAGCACACGCATCTTGATTAGCCCGGGGTTCGAGCCCGTTACCACCAAATACGGAGGATGCGAAAGGTCAGGGAATGACCACCGCATATCACCGGAGCAATATGGCCTTAGTTGCTAATGCCCCTAAAAACTAAATAACAACAAACAAACAAACTCATGTGGGATTTACTTAAAGATATAATTACCATCAGGGGTAAATGAAAGGAAAGGGTTTTTTTCTTCCGTAAAGGTGAGTACAGTGGTCTCAGACAGTTTTTAAATTCTGTACAGTGGGTTCAGCTGATGGTGTTACCAACAGCAAATTCTAAGTGGGAAGCATTCAAGGAATTAATCGTGGAAGCTACTAAACTTTTCATACCTATTAAGAAATATTGTTCAAGGTTTAGACCTAATGTTGTCAAATGAACTAATGAAACTTGTGGCAGAGAAGAAAAATGCATGAGATGCATATAAATTATCAGGTGACACAGAAGCCTATGGCAGATATAAGCCAGTCTGTAATCAAGTCACAAAGGAGGTTAGGCAGGCGAAGGCAGATTACAAGAAATCTTTGGCAAAGGATGCTAAGAAAAACAGCAAGGAATTCTTTAATTATATAAACTGTAAAAGGAAGTATGTGAATCAGATTGGTCCACTTGATATCGATGGTTCGACTGTTGATGATACTGCTCAGATAGCAAACAAACTGAATGAGTATTTTGCATCTACATTCACATGAGGAGTTATTAAGGATTGAAATGCCAGAAGGTTATCAATTTGTAGCAGGGTGCTTAATGATTTTGTAATAACTGAGAGCAAAGTGGGGGAGAAATTGTTGAAGTTAAACATAAGAAAGGCACCTGGGGTGGATGGGATCTATCCAGTTATGTTAAAGGAGGCAGCAAAGCAACTAAGCAAACCCTTAGCCATAATTATGAGATTATCCTTGGACTCACGGGAGCTCACCACGGACTGGAAATGTGCAAATGTATCCCCAATTCACAAAGGGGGATCGAAGGGTGTTACGAGTAATTACAGACCAGTTAGTTTAACTTCTCTTCCGGATAAAATAATGGAGTCACTGGTTAAAGATGCATTGCAGGATTTTCTAGAAAAGAATACAGCAATAATTCAGAAACAGCATGGGTTTTTTAAGGGCAAGTGTTGTCTGACAAATTTGATTGGATATTATGATGTCGTTACAAAGGAACTAGATGCAAAAAATAATTTTGAAATCATATACTTGGATTTCAGGAAAGCTTTTGACAATTTTGCTCATGGAAGACTATTGTACCAATTGGAGTAGAATGGTATTAAAGGTAAGTTTCTACAATGGATAAAAGGATGTTTGATTGGGAGAATGTGGTAATCAATGGGTGCTGCTCTTTGTGGGCTAATGTTATTAGTGGTAGTCCCACAGGGTTCAGTGTTTGGTCCACTGTTGTTTTGTATATTTATCAATCATATTGACGAAGGTATATCAGGCTTAGTGTCGAAGTTTGCAGATGATACAAAGGTTGGCGGGATTGTTAATGACAGTAATGGCAGTGTGCTACTGCTACAGGATCTAAAAAATTTGGGAAGATGAGCTGAGAAGTGGCAACTGAAGCTTAACATTGACAAATGCAAAGTACTGCATATGGGTAGAAGTAACTCCAGAGGAACGTACCAACTGTTTGGTACTACACTTAAGGTGGTAGAAAATGAAAAGACCTGGGATTAATTGTGCAGTCAGATATGAAGTTTTCTGAGCAATGTAGACAGGCTGCCAGAGCAGGTCATGGAATTTTGTCAATGATATACAGGAATTTTGTTAGCAAGAAAAGGAGGTGATTGTCCCTCTGTATAAGGCAATGGTCAGGCCACGCCTTGAGTACTGCGAACAGGTCTGGAGGCCTAATTTTAGGAAGGATGTAGATTTGCTTGAGTACGTAGTCTTATCAAATGTTCTTGTCCTCTATCCTGATTATAAACATAAAATACAGGAAATATGTATGAAACAATGGACTCTTCTGTGGAAAAAGGAAACACATAATAAACTGTTTCAATTGAAACCTGAACCACAATTATGGACCTCTAGCCTCCGTAAAATTAGAAAGGAAGAAGTACTTCTAGCCAGAACCCGAATTGGCCACACTCACCTTACTCATCTGTTTCTGCTCACAGAAATGATCCTCCTCAGTGCACGTACTGTTTGCAGCCGCTATCAGTGAAGCACATTCTGATTGAATGTAGCTTGTTCTGCACTGCCCGACAGTCTACTTTCAGCTCCATCTCGAACCCCTTGTCACTCAACAGCATCATAGGTAATGACGCAAAACTCTCCGAATGCTTCACCTACTTGAAAAAAATTAAAATGTATGACCAACTCTAATTGCTCCCAGAGCAGTTATCACATGTATACTTACTTAATTTGATAGGCGCAATATGGCCTATGTAGCCCTTGCGCCAGAAATCCCATAACAATAACAACAACATTTACTTGAGTGTGTACAGAGAAGGGCAACAAGGTTGTTGAGGGGAATGAAGTTATCCTCTTACCAAGAGCAGCTTAAGTTCTGCAAACTGCAGCGGCTGGAGACTAGGCAACTGCGAGGTGATCTGATTGAGGTGTATAAGGCCTTGAAAGGGTTGAGCATGCTGAATTCTGATGGGATTCTTCCACTTGTTCAGATTACGAACCTAAGGAGGCATAAATTCAAATTGAGGAAAGACAGCTGTAGAATAGATGTGCGGAAATTTGTCTTTAGCCAGCGGGTGTTTAATTGCTGGAACAAACTTCCATCTGTCGTGGAAGTTGATAAGTTAAATAAATTTAAGGAGGTTCTGGACAAATGTTTAGAGGGAATGGTTGTGTGATTTTTTTTTTTTTTTTTTTTGGCTGATGCTACATAAGCTCATACATTTGCTTTCTTGCACCACATGACACGATTACTATTATCAGTTAATGAAAAATATTTATTAATCTTATTAAATGCCATTGTTAATTAAACTGTATTTAAATGGAAATCATGACTCAGACTAGAGATGCAAAGCAAAGATCACAGAAAAGCAAGAGTGCTGTGACTCAGGGGAGAAACGAACTGGGCGTTTCTCCAACGCATCGCAGTCTCAAAAAATGTGCGAAGTGTGAAATGTTTGCTGAACTTTCTAAAATGGGACATGATCTAGCCAAGGAGGATGTCTTTGTGTGTGTGTGCTAGATGCTTAGTGTGTCAAAAAATTAGGTGCCATCTCAGCATTCTGATGGGCTCTCATAGCGCCCATCAGAATGTTGATGGGCCCATCATAGCACCCTCGAAGAAATTAATGAGGCCATCATAATGCTCTCGAAGAAATTAATGAGGGGGCCTATCAAGCTGTCAGCTGCCCAGCTCAAAGGCAGAGCTGACTCCTGTGCATCAGGCAACACAGAGGCAATATCCAAGGCAGAATGCGCTGATCCCAAAGAAAGTAGTTATTGTGGGTGCCTCTATTGTCAGGGAGATGGGGAATATACTATGCAAGAAGGATAGGTGGAACAGCACCAGTACAGGTCAATGTTGTAAAAAAGCCGTGAGTTAGGATTGAATTTGAAAGTGTCTGCCATTTTGCCCAGACACGATAGGAGGGAGTATATGATGAGAGCCTTGTCGATTAATTTGCCCCTGGAGAGATTGTGCAATGCTCAAGGGGTAGAATTTTTTCAGCTTAGTCTGTGCTTGTTGGCAGAAGAGACTGCTTCTACAGAGATGGGGTACACTTAAATAGAAAGGGTGCAAGAATATTTGCTGATGCTATCGAGGCAGTGTTAGGTGGGTCGGAAAACTGCTAGCTTGGGGGATACCCAGACTAAAAGGTTAGGAGTGGCCACAGGCCGAGGCAAAAGTGATTTTTGCACTGCTTCTATTGGTGTGAGCAGCAGCATGGAAAGCAAGGCAATGGGGATTTTCAATGGTCAAGTGGAACAAATAAATACATGGCCTGTGTTAGGGTAACTAAGAGTAGAAACAGGTGCATTATAGGAGTATAGTTAATAAATTTAATGAGCTTGAAGTGCTAGTCAAGACATCAAAGGCAGATATTGTTGGGATATCAGAGACATGGTGTCACACAGATATAACCAGTGCAGAATTGGAATTTGTGGAGTACAATGTGTACAGAAAGGATAGACAGGACAGGGAGGGAGGAGGGGTTATGCTGTTAGTTAAGAAACACACAAAATCTAAGGGAGTGCAATGTAAAAGGAAAAATGAGAGTGGATGTATGTTATAGGCCTAATGAATCTGATGAGTATAATGAGCAATTGTGCAGAGAAATAGTGGGCTAGTAAATCAGAATGTCTGGTAATGGGGGATTTTAACTTTCCAGATATTGCCTGGAACTTGTGGATTGGTCACTTGCACACTAGCAAGTCTTTTTTTGGATTTATTGGATGACTGTTTTCTACAGCAACATGTTCCAGAGGGAGTAATACTCTTGATCTGATTATCAGTATGGATTCTTCATGCATTAAGAATCTGCAAATAAAGGAACCACTGGGCGACAGTGATCACAATGTACTGATATGGGAATTACTTAAAGATGTATCTACCATCAAGGCTAAAGGGAAAGGCTTTTGCTTTCGTAAAGGTGGCTACAGGGGTCTCCGACAGTTTTTAAATTCTGTACAGTGGGATCAATTGATGATGTTACCAATATTGAATTCTAAATGGAAAGTCCTCAGGGACTTAATCTTGGAGGCTACTAGGCTTTTCATTCCAACTAAGAAATACTGTTCAAAGTTCAGGCCTAAATGGATGTCAGATGAATTAATGAACTCGTAGCAGAGAAGAAAAATGTATGAGATGCATATAAATTATCAGGCAACACAGAAGCCTATGGCAGGTATAAACTAGTCTGTAATCGAGTCACAAAGGAGGTTAGGGAGGCAAAGGCAGATTACAAGAAATCTTTGGGGCAAAGGATGCAAAGAAAAACAGCAAAGTGTTCTTTACTTATGTAAAATCTAAAAGGAAAGGGATGAATCAGATTGGACCATTTAACATAGATGGGTTGACTATTGAAGATCATGCTCGGGTATCTGATAAACTGAATGAGTATTTTTTATCTACATTCACACATGAGGAGTTATTCAATGAGGGGAATGCCAGAAGTTTATAATCATTGAAGTTAAACATAAGGAAGGCACCTGGGGTGGATGGGATCTATCCAGTTATATTAAAGCAGGCAGCTAAGGATGTAACCAAACCCTTAGCCATAATTATGAGTACTTCCTTTGGCTCAAGGGAGGTCACCATGGACTGGAGGTGTGGAAATGTCTCACCAATATACAAAGGGGGTTCAAAAGGTTACACAAGTAACTATAGACCTGTTAGTTGTGTTCTGGGGAACTTAATGGTGTCACTGGTTAAAGAAGCATTGCAGGATCATCTAGACAAGACTGCAGTAATGGTTAAGACACAGCATGGATTTGTTAAATGGAGGCCTTGTCTGACCAATTTGATTGGATACTATGATGTGGTCACAAAGGAACTGAAGGTCAAAAATAATTTTGATATCATATATTTGGATTTCGGGAAAGCTTTTGATACTGTTGCACATGGAAGATTGCTGTACATTAAGGGTGAGTCGATACAATGGATAAAGGGATGGTTGAGTGGAAGACGACAGAGAATGGTAATCAATGGACACTGCTCTTTATGGACAAATGTTATTAGCGGAGTTCCCCAGGGTTCAGTGCTGGGCCCATTGTTGTTTTGTGTATTTATCAATGATATTAATGAAGGTATATCAGGAATAATGTCCAAGTTTGCAGATGATACAAAAGTTGGCAGGGTTGTTAACTACAGTAAAGACAGTATGCTGCTCCAACTGGATCTAGACAAGTTGGGCAAATGGGCTGAGAAGTGGCAACTGAAGTTTAACATTGACAAATGGAAAGTACTGCATAAGTGTAGCAATAACCCAAGAGAAATATACGAACTGTGTGGTAGTACACTCAGGGAAGTGGAAAGTGAAAAAGACCTGGGGGTAATTGTGCAGTCAAATATGAAGTTTTCTGAGCAGTGCAGATGGGCTGCCAGAGCAGGTCATGGAGTCTTGTGAATGATATATAGGAATTTTTCTAGCAGGTACAGGGAGGTGATTATCCAGTTATACAAGGCAATGGTCAGGCCACACCTAGAGTACTGTGTACAGATCTGGAGGCCTCATTTTAGGACGGATGTAGAGTTGCTAGAACGAGCACAAAGAACGGCAACAAGATTGGTGAGGGGAACAAAGGGTTGCTCTTACCAAGAAAGGCTTAAGTTCTGCAGATTGCAGCACCAGAAGAGTAGTCATGTGCGAGGTGATCTGATTGAGGTGTTTAAGGCCATTAGTTGAGCAAGCTGAATGCTGATGGGATCCTTCCTCTTGCTCAGATTAAGAACCTAAGGGCTTAGAAGAACCTAAGAACCTAAGATTAAGAACCTAACCTAAGATTAAGAACCTAAGGGGGCATAGATTCACATTGAAGAAAGACAGTTGTAAAATAGCTGTGCTGAAGTTTGCCTTTAGCCAGTGGGTGGTTGCTTGGTGGAACAGACTTCCGTCTTTTGTTGTGGAAGTTGATAACCTAAATAAATTTAAGGCTGAGCTGGACAGGCATTTGGAATGAATGGTGGGGTGAAATGGTAGGGTTTTTTTTTTTTGGCTGATGCTGCATAATCTTGCTTTCTTGCATCGTATGCCTCTGCTAATGCTCAGGAAAAAGATTTTGAAAGTAATTTAATTGCCTGTAATGAATGATTGGTGCTTTAGCTTCCGGCAGTGCTGCATGTTTGAATTGTGCTCCCCTAAAATGTTATCTTATATGTGGAGTATTTAAATTTTATTAGCAATGTTGTTATTAATGGATAGCGAAGAAGATGGGTGAACTGATAATCTGCTTTCTAGTCACAAGAAATGAACAGGTATTTAGTATTTTACAGTTTTAATTTATCTTTCACATACTCAAACTAAAGTACAATAGTAGTAACTGGGTCAAGTGCAGGGTTGGCGATTCCAAGAACATTCTTTTGTGAAAACATCATCCGTGAATCTCAATTCCAGGTCGGGGAAATCCCCAAGGGAGATTGAACCACCTGAAGCAAAATCAAGGACAACAGAATCAACTCTACTGCTTTATACTACACCGCCAATACTAACTAGACTGAATTAATCGATAAAAATTTATGCTGCATGTAAATTTCTGCGTTGACAAATAACACATCAAAATGAATACTAATCTGGAGTCAAACATTATCAATGTTAAAAAGAAAGTAAAAGGAAGAGATGCGAGGGACAAGTCTCCCTCGCTGTCTCCTAAAACATCTCAGTCAGAGATAAATCAATCAGCTGATTCTCATCATGGAATATTAGCAAGTAATGAGCAAATTAAGTCACCTAGTCAACTGAGTTTGCAAGCTATCGCAGATAAAGATGTTGATGTGGGAACAGCTACTAATGTTGAAGTAAGTGATAATTCTTGTCGTACTAGCACTGATGCGAACGATGAGACGAAGAATAGCGAAAATAAGGACGAGGAGCAAGTTTCTGCAGTTTGTGAAATAATTTCAAAAATGAGGAAGAACATGCAGAGAGAAACCAACAAGGTGACCAATACTGTAGTGAACATTATTATGGACAAGTGGACAGATCTGGAAACCGTAGCCACAGCACTGTTAATAAAGAAACAAAAATTAAAAGCTTTAAACGAAGAAGTTAACATAAGAGCTAATGGCTAAGGTAAAGAAAGCCCACACAAGAAGCATGCAAAAGTTTGATGAAATTTACCGGTAAAAGTACTTTGCCGTAACGGCATTTGTATTGTTGCCCACTTGTAAACAGACGGTGGGTTTTATCGCTCTGGAGTAGAAGTTGAATCCCACAGGAGCTTGAAACCCTCCTGAAGTGGAGGGGAGGTAACCTTTCTTTAGAATCACTAATTGAATTAACTAATTGAAATCATGAACAGAGTCATATTGGAAGTTCTGGCATTGTAAAAAATGTTCGTAATGTAGTTTCACTGTTAAACTTTTTCGAAGTTTGCCGTGCTTTTCGTGTGGGCTTCCTTTACCTTTGCCTTTTTTTTCTTAATAAACAATTTATTCACTAGTCCACCAGTGATTTTAAAGAAAAAAGGTCAGGTTACCCCCTCTGCTTCAGGAGCGTTTCAATCTCCCATGGGAATTCACTTTCTACTCCTGACCGATATCACCCACTATATGTTTACTGAGCGAGCAACAATACAAATGCCTTTACGGCAAAGTACTTTTACCGGTAAATTTATCAAACCTTTGCCTGCTACATGTGTGGGCTTTCTTTAGATCCTGATAAACAATCTGCTGTCCCTAAAAGTTCATATGCAGAAGTTGCAAGTAGAGTACCATCTTCAGTGACAAGATCACCTAACAGTGATAATATATTGATACTTAGAGCAACTGATAACAGTGAATTAAAAACAAGTACGGAAGTAAAATCAGTGGTTGCTGAAACTTTAAAAAATGATTTTAAATCAATAAAGATGAAGTCTCTTCAGTTAGCACGAAACAAAGGAGTGGTATTAGAGACAGCATCAAAATCAGATATAGTTACTATTTCTACTTCTGATTCCTTGTCAACTGTGGTTCCTAGGAAAGATAATCCAGCATTATTGATATAAGATATTCCCAAAGATCTTGGGAAAGAAGAGATAATCGAAGAGTTGCACAATAAAAATTTAATGGAATGGGGATATTTACTGGAACAAGTTAAACAAAGGATAACCTTCAGGTTCACTACGAAGTCAAATTCATCTACTAATTTGTGTTGGGTTTTCAGTTTTACACCAAACTTATATAAGATAATAACTACGAATGACAGAATTTACTTAACGTGGAGTTCCCACAAATATAGACCTTTCACTATAGTAACCAAGTGTTTTATGTGCTTAGCTTACGGGCACACAACACAGCACTGTACACAACTCTCCATTGTGTGGGCATTGTTCCCGTGGAGGTCATATGTCTGCAGAGTGCCCACACAAGGACGAGCCACCATATTGTGTAAATTGCAAACGTCGCAAACGTGATTCTCAGCATTCAGTACGAGATCCAGTATGTCCAGAATATCAGCATGCATTACAAATGGCAAGACTGAGAATCAATAATGGATAATGTCTGTAATGATAATAACAACGGAGACTCAAATTTAAAGAAATCCACTGTTAAATTAAGAATAATGCAAATAAATGGCCAAAGATCCTGTACAGTATTAAATGAAATCAGAGTAGCTGCAAAAGATAACAATATAGATATTATTGCTATACAAGAGCCTTATTGTGTTAAGGCTCAGTTTGGTCAACCTTCAAGGATTGGGGGATTTCCAATACATTCTAGAGTAATACACTTTGAGGAAGGAGATCCAAAAGCTGGGATATTGTTACAATACATAGTTTAAATTCTAAAAATGTAGTATGTATCATGGTTACATATTTTTCAATTACATTTTATCTGATTTCAATTTATTGCTCACCCTGTGCTGACTCTAAGAGTTACTCAATTATCTGGATCATGCCATGCAATATCTTGGAGGTAGTAAAGTTATCATATCTTCAGATGTAAATGCAAAATCTAGTTACTGGTATAGTTCGATGATGGACTCTAGAGGGATAATGCTGAAAGAACTTATAGATAGTTATAATTTATTTATAGTCAACAGACCTAGTATTTATACAACATATTATAGTACTACAGGACAATCAAACATCAATGTTACAATTAGTAACTGTAGATTTTGTAACCAGGTAACAAATTGGATGATTCATACTGATTGGACGATCAGTGACCACAAAGTTATCACTTATGAAATTAATGATACCATGGTTTGTAACTATGATCAGACTCAGCCAGTACAGTTTACTAGATTTTCTATAAGAAATATTGACTAGAATGCATTTGAAACGTCTATAAAGACAGATTATATAACCTTTAACTGTACTAGACTAGATTTAATTTCTACTGCTAATCTGGTCGATCAAATATCTACCTCCCTGTTGAAGGCTTCATATAAATCAATGACTAAAAAGATTGTCACCCTAAGGAATTGTGCCTGGTGGAACCACAAGTTAACAGTATTAAGAAAGTTAGTTCATTCTACCAGGAAGAAATATCAACGTCACAGGCATTGGCTGGAAAATGAGGTAGATCGACTTCGTGCTGAATACTTGACTATTAAAAATAGATATACCAAAGAAATTCTAAATAGGAAGCATGACATGTGGAAGCAATTTGTAACGAATAACATTAATCCATGGGGGCTATTATATAAAATTTCAAGGGGAAAAACTGCATACTGCTGAGCTATTTGGCTCAGTTGTTAATACGACAGAAGAAACCTTAGCATGGACAGATACTGTTGATGCGATAATAAAAAAGTTGTTTCCCACAGATGAATTGCAATATTATAGAAATACGGGAAGCAAACGTTCATTATACAGTCAGTCCTCGTATAACACGTGTTTACACTACATGAATTTGATCATACATGATTTATAAATAGGGAAACGATATTGTGTATAACACGAACCGAATTCGCTTAAGCACGATTCGCCTTTGTGTTTACAAGAAATGGCAGTCGAACGCGGAATCACCCCAATTGAACGCAACACGATAGCAGTGAAAAGAAGATTCTGAAAATGTATTTGTTTTTTATATCAGTGAAGGGGAAACACATTTCACCATAATAACCCACACAATTCCAGCTATCGGTATTATAGCAAATGCAATTAGATCGAGTTTATTACCCGTTTATAACAGATTCCACTAGCAGGAACTCAACTGGAAATTGTTTTTATTGTTCCTAAGTGGGGGGGGGGGGGTTACTACCTTACTACCATAAGGTAGTAACCCCCAGAAATGTGATTTAGTAAAATGTGAGCTAGTGAGGTGTTAATAGTGTCTCTGCCATTACGGTGTTGTTTATTCAGTTGCTACACGCGGGCACCTTTGTTTATGTGTATCAAATGTGCCTCCTCATTTTGTAATTGTGCTTTATTTCCTAAAAATGAGTAAAATACTTAAAAGGTGTGAAAAGGAAGCATCCTGGTGAAGACACTACAGATTCAGAGAGAAAAAGAAAAGTAATATCGATAGACAGAGGCAGACTGGGTCAAAAATTTTTACCCGGGAAAATTTGTAGCTGCCTCATACTAGCGTTTATGGCCAAAATCACACTGGCCTCCGGCCCACCAGAGTTTTCCCGGTAAGGTTAATGGCCAGTTCGCCTCTGTCGATAGGGAAAAAATATGAAATTGTGAAACACTTTGAGCGAAATGAAAGACCATGTGATATTGCATATGCTACAAGCCTAAATGAGGCAGTGCCGAGAATTAGAAAGAATGCAGAGAAAATGAAAACAACTTTCATTGCAGGGACAACTCAAAGTGTAATAAAATCCATTAGATCAGCCATTCCATCTCTTCCAATTCTTTGTGTCTACAAAGAATTGGAAGAGATGGAATGGCTGTCATCTGTTTGGATAGAAAATCAAACAAAGAACAAATTTGCTTACGATAGAAGCAAAAGCATTAGCAGTATTTTATTACGTAATAGTCGTGATAAAATACTTATGTATTTTATTACGGTTATTTATTGTGTTTGGTAATGTTTTGGTTACAAATGTGTGTTCAATCTTGGGTGGTCGGCACCTAACCCTATTTTTCCCATAGGGCCTGTTATTTATATTGCACGATTTTGCATTGCACAATGCAAAATCGTGCATTGGGCAATGATTTTCGGTAGTACAGTCAGTTCTCGTGCATTGCACGAGGACTGACTGTACTACCGAAAATCAACATGAACCCTTTACTACAGACAAATTGAAACAAGTTCTACAGAAGATCAATATTAATAAATGTCCCGGAATAGACACAGTTGAAAATATTTTTATATTAAAGTTCTTTGAATTCTTTCCGCAGGTTTTATTAGCATTATACAATAAATGTTTGTGTGATAGTATATTCCCCAAAGAATGGAAAATAGCTTTAATAAAACTGGTTAGGAAGCCCAACAAACCGGCCCAGCATCCAAAGTCATACCGACCAATAGCACTTCTGGCTAAACTGGGAAAAATATTAGAGTATTTATAGTCCTACGAACAACACAAATGTTAGTAGATAAAAACAAGATTTCTGATAAACAATATGGGTTCACTGAAGGCAGATCATTTGAGAGGATGCTCTTGCTGATTTTGTCTCTCATATATGGAATTCTAGTGCCAAGTATGAATCGGCAATATATGTGGATTTTGAGGGGGCCTTCGACTCCCTCTGGTGGAAGGGAGTCCTTGACCGCCTAAGGAAACTGGATTGTCCTTAACAATTATACTTATTATACAGGAACTATTTCTTGGATAGATACATAATAGTGAAGTCACAACATCATAATCTAAGAAGACAGGTTATGTGCGGGTGCCCTCAGGGATCGGTATTGGGCCCATTACTATGGAACATGATACTAAATGAATGGCTTGAAAGAGATTTTGACTGTTGTAGAACTATAGCTTTTGCAGATGACCTCACTCTCATCGTTCTCGGTAGATCAAGGGCAGACACAGCAATCTGATAACTACATCCTTAATGATATCTACCAGTGGTCTGATGATAACAAATTGATAATAAATCCTAGTAAAACGGCACCTCCGTAGCCAGGTGGGAAGGAGCAGCAGTGTGTAGCCCAAGCTTCTTGATTAGACCGGGGTTCGAGCCCGTCACCACCAAATACGGAGGATGCGGAAAGGTCAGGGAATGACCACCGCATATTCCCGGAGAAATATGGCCTTGGTTGCTAATGCTCCTAAAAACCAAAATAACAACAACAACAACCTAGTAAAACAAAAATGATGATTTTTAAAACTCAACTAGACCACAGAAGACACCACAAATTAAAATTAATCAAATACAGCTACCATTAGTAAAAGAAAATAAATATCTAGAAATTCGGTTAGACAGTAAGTTAAGCTTTCTCCCTCATTTGATACATCTTGCACAGAAAATTAAAAAGTTCTCAGGAATGATAATTAGAATTTCAAGAGCAGACTGGTGTCTTTCTAGAAAAATGTTACTTTTGTATTACAAAGCAATGTTCTTACCTATTGTCACTTACGCAGCAGGAGCCTGGTGTTATAGAGCTAGAATAGTAAGGTTTGCAAACAAGTTACAGACGATACAAAGATCAATAATAGTTGTCAATCGTGCTTGCAGAAAAGTATCAACTACAGCATTGCAAGTATTAGCTGGAACCATGCCACTGGATTTATATGTTATTTTCCGAGGATTATGCTACAGAATTAAAAGGCATATACCACCTATATATCTAAATATACAACTCAATTTAGAGGACAATCCAAAGATAGAGAAGAAAAAATGTTGGAACGAACTGATTAAACTATGGCAGACCAGATGGGATAATTCCTCAATGGGAGTCGTAACAAAAAGTTTTATACCACAGTAACATATCTACTAAATAAGTCGACAAGAACATGGTTTTATATGGAAATTGAAACTTCATATATTATTGCAGATATGGGTCCCTCAATGCAAAATTATTCCAACTCGGACTACATCATACAGATCTATGTGCTTGTGGAGCTGTAGAAAACTGGAAGCATGTACTTTGACTGTCCATATTATGATAATTTACGATTACAAATGCAGGGCTGTATTTCTAATTTCCATCCTGGGGAAGAAGAGAATCTTCTCTCCAACCGAGCAACTTTTCAAAAATTTGCAAGAATTTGCTAAAGAAGTATTTAAAAGAAGACGACAGGTGGTTTGCTGAGATTCTGAGAGTAACAATTAGTACTGAAGTGGGAGTCGGCCGAAGGCTCCCACCCCCCTTTTTTTCCTTATTTTATTTTATTTCATTTTTATTTATTTATTTATTTTTTGTTTTAAATTATTTTATATACAGGAACTACCCGACTTATGTAAGGGTTGCATTCCGCAGAACGCTACGTAAGTCTGATTTTACGTAAGATGTAATTTCCCCCATGCTTGTGCAGCACAGGCAACTGTGCTCGCTGAATTCATTGAATCAAAAAAGAAATGTTCGACGAACATCTAAATGGAATTATTTATTATATTTATTAAATTTTTTATCTCATGTGCAAGAAAAATTACAAAAAGCGTGCAATTTAAAAAAATTTCAGAATTATAAAATTACAAAAAAAGAGAAGAGACAGGCATAAAGTCATAAATTTTACCTCTCGAGCATCATTGCCAGAAGCCAGAATCGACATCTTCAGCTGATAAGTACGCAGGTGCAGTTGTCAGAAGAAAACGTCAGCATTTTCTTCTTTCACTATCGCTGCTTGCAAGTCAATAAGTTCTTCCTTAGATAAATCCTTCTCTTCTTCCTCTATTAACTCCATGCCTTTGGCATCAACCTTCAACTGAAGTAGCTCTGCAACCATTACAATCTTATCTGTAACCTCTTCATGTGATTCGTCTTTTTCAAATCCTTCAAAGCCTTTTATGTGCTGTGGGCATATTTTCTTCCATGCGCCATTTAACAGCTTTTAGTAATTTCCACCCAAGCTTTATTAATGTTTAAGATGGCATGGTAAATATTGTAAGATTTTCAAAAGTCTCTTAACGTATAATTTTTCTCATCACCTACTGCAGACCATGCCTGAGCAAATGTTGTGCGTAAATAGTATGCTTTAAATTCTAAATAACACCCTGATCCATAGGTTGGATGAGTGAAGTCGTGTTTGGCGATAGAAATGTGCCTTGTGTTCGAATTGAAATCATCTAGATGCATAGGATGTCCAGGAGCATTATCTAATAGAAGCAAAATCTTGAAAGGAACGTCATTGTCTTTACGATATCTTTCAACCTCGGGAATGAAGTAGCATTTAAACCAATCCTCAAAGAGAGATATTGTTATCCATGCTCTCTGGTTCAATCAGAAATGCACAGGTAGGGTGGCTTTATTGATGCCCTTAATGCACGAGGATTTACAGAATGGTACACAAGCAGTGGTTTTAATCTGTAATTAGCCCCGCTGCATTAGCCCCAAGCAAGAACATGGACCTATCTTTTGATGCACGCCTTGAAACCTGGCATTGTATTTTCCCTTTTGGCAATGTATGTTTGATCCAGCATTTTTTTTCCAATACAGAGCAGTCTCGTCAACATTAAAATTTTGCTGCGTTCAATAACTGCCTTCATCAATAATTTTTTCCAATGCATCACAAAATTTCTCTGCAGCTGCAGAATCGACACTGGCAATTTCACTGCTTACTTTAATGTTGTGGAAACCAGCGCGACGCTTGAATCTATTAAACCATGCGATGCTTGCCACGAACTTTGGTTGGGGTTCGCCCTACTTAGCCTTAATATCTTTATAAATACTTCTTGCTTTTGCTTGAATGGTCATTAGACTTAGGGGCACTCGCTTCTGAATCTGATTTTCCATCCATATTATTAACAGCTGTTCCATCTTCAATATAGCACCTGAAAGCAGTTTTGTGATCACTGTTGATCTTCAGTACGTTGATCCTTTGACATGTTCTTTTATACATGCACTGTCCTTTAAAATAGTATTCACTGTTGAAGCAGCAAGATCTAATTCCCTTGCAATAGATGACAAACTTTGTCCTGCTTCGTACTTCTTAATCATTTTCATCTTCATTTTTAAATCAATTTTGTTGTCGTTTCCTAGCACTGCCAGTGCTTGCACTTTCCATTGGTCGCTTTCCCTTCATCATTGTAATACGTAAATAGGAATGAAGAGAAGTTTCTGAAAATTTGTTTTTTATATAATTGAAGATTTCATTGAGGGGGGAACACATTTCACCATAATAGCGTAAAAACTCACACAATTGCAGTTATCGGTATTATCACAAATGCAATAAGATTGAGTTTATTACCCATTTATAATTAGATGATTTTTTATTTATTTATTTTTATTATTTATTTTATTTTTCTTTTATTTTTCTTTTATTTATCTATTTTTTTTTTAACACCATGGAAACTCTTTCTTTCTTCCTTTTCTTTCCTCATTATTATTATTATTATTATTTATTTATTTATTAATTTTCCTCTGGAGTGGGCCCCCAGAGCAATCTGGCTCACCTTTTGGCAACATCAGGTGGGTCAGTACTATACAGTACGAGCACTATGGGATAGGCCCACCTTCCCGTGGTGTGGATGAGTACCCAGAATCATCTGTCCAGGCGACTGATTCTTCTGGGTAGCCAAATGGCTAGACACAACACACACACACACACACACAGATACAAGGCGGAGTTGAACTGACGTTCTAGGAGCTCCCCTTTACAAAAACACATGTCCACATGCCTATAATAAATAAATTGCCATAATTTAATATAATATAGTCTGGATTTTGCATAAATTTTACAAGACAGAGACAGTACTATAAGCCTGACTGTGAATGACATTATTCCACCTGCTTTGAAGTTACAGGTTTCATATGTTATAAAGAAAGATTTTTACTGTGAAATTCATGGATTGACAAATGAAGTATGCCCTGACAAAATAATTTTATTTATTTTTTTATTATTATTGTTTATTTATGCACACTTTTAATTTCTACATATTTTTAAAAATTTAGGGTTGGACTCATCCAGGTGAATATGTCTGTTTGGGCCAGCAACAAATTTGGGTGTTCTTTTACTAATAATCATGCCATATAAGTGATTCAGATGAGATAATGTTATTGTTGTTAGTGTTGTTGCTATTTGATTTTTAGGAGCATTAGCAACTAAGGCCATACTGCTCAGGGGATATGCAGTGGTCATTCCCTGACCTTTCCGCATCCTCCGTATTTGGTGGTCACGGGCTCGAACCCTGGTCTAATCAAGAAGCATGTGCTACGCACTGCTGCTCCTGCCCACCTGGCTATGGAGGCACCTAGAGAGATGAGATAAAATTGTTGGAAATCATTGGGACCAAAATTTTAATATACAGTAAAATCTCATTAATACAAACTCGGTTTATACAAAGTACTCGTTTATATGAAGCACATACCATTCCCCTGCGAAAGGATAGGCTTTTCTATGTAAATATAGTCGTTTATTACAAAATTCCATTAATATGTATTACAAAGTTCTTTTTCACCCCATGAGAAATAAATATTGTCATTTTGTATGTTTAATACAAATCTTGGCAGAGTGATCCGATTATTGCCCCCGGCCATCTGGCTCCCTACTTCCCGAAGGATGGCACTGACTTGTTAGAAATTAGTTTTGTGTAAACAAAAGCAGTTTATGGTAGCTACAATGTCAAGTGCACTCTGAAAAACATCTTTCTGAAGGATGAGTTGTTAAATTAATAAAAGACTAAAAAGTTTTTCTTTATATGCACTCCCTCACTTTCCATGGGAATAAGGTCAGTTGTAATTGTTAACCCAGTTCAAAGAGTCTTTAGCTATTGTATACGGCATCTATTTTTTTGTGCCATTTTATCTGAGCTGATGTCTTTTGTTTATATTAAATGTTATGTAACAGTGTTATGGTGACAAAATGTAGATGGACAGAATTAAGCCTGGAAATTAAACTAAAAATTATACAAGAGGCTGATAGGGTGGAAAGAAGCAAAACAGACATTGCAAAGGAATACAATATCCCTTTACCTACAGTTCTGAAAAACCAAAAAAAGACTTGAAGTGCGTGACACTGGAGCAGCGATGAAAAGCAGGAAACAAATTCATGGTGCGAAACACGAGGAGCTTGAAACAAAACTTTTCAAGTGGTACCAACAAATGTGTGCATCTAATTTTCAAATATCAGGTCTGAATTTGCAAGAAAAGGCAAATTGTCTAGCTCAGCAACATGGGATTAACGACTTCAAATGCAGCTGTGGCTGGCTCCAAAGATTTAAAGACAGGAATAACTTGGTTTCGCGAAATGTTTGCGGTGAGTCTGGATTAGTCGACAAAGAAAAGGCTACAGACTGGTTGTATTCTGTATGGTCCATCCTTGAAAAATATGAGGCAAAGGATATTTTTAATCTTGATGAGACAGGTTTATTTTATAATTTGCTGCCAAACAAAACATTTGCTGTTCGGGAAGAATCTTGTCATGGTGGAAAATTAAGTAAACAAAGACTCACTATTCTGTTATGCTGCAATTCGGATGGCAGTACAAAACTACGCCCACTTGTGATTGGTACGTTTTCTAAGCCAAGTTGTTTTAAAGCAGTTAACCAACTTCTCTGTGATTATGAGGCCAATAGAAGTGCTTGGCTTACAGTCAAAGTTTTCAGTCTTGGTTATCAAAGTTGGACAGAAGAATGGCTTCAGAAAAAAGGAACATTTTTGATGATTCTATACCATTGTACAACATATTCTGCCAAGACACTTAAGTTGACAAATATACGGCTGTTGTTTTTACCCTCAATACCACCAGTTGAATGCAACAAATGGATCAAGGCATTATTTATAACCTCAAGAGAGCATATAGAGCCCATCTGATAAGGTACTTGATCCGCAACATAGGAGGGAACAATTTACTACCAAATTGGAATGTCTTGGATGCTATCCGTGATCTTGTAATTGCTTGGGAAAGTATTACATCAAGTGTAATAACTGCTTCAGAAAGAGTGGCTTTGGAGAGAAAATTTTAAAAACATGGTCCAGCAGACGAATGTGATAGCAACAGTGAGGAATGGAGAAATTTGAAGGAGCATATGGATTTTGTTGGCGAATTTGAAGAGTTTGTGAAGGTGGATGATGAAGTTGCTACCACTGCAATGCCAACACCAGAAGATCTGCTGGGTGCCAAACAAAATGATGATGTTTTTGTTACAAGCAACAGCAAAAGTGAAGGAGTGCGCACACTGCCATCTAAAAAATATGCCCAAAATGCATTGAACATAATAGAGAATGTGTTGGCCTGTAGTAATGTTGATAAATAAACAACTATTGCATATAGGACAAAAACTGTGCAAACAACATTGAATTCTTCTTTTATATTAAGATTGTAATTCTTTTTACTGTGATACTAATATATTGTATATATCAAAATATATACTGCACAATATTTTCATTTCCATTAATATTGCTTTTCTCTTAGTTTATCTTACAAAGAAAATAAAATCTTTAAAAAATATGCTATTCCTGTTACTTTATTGTTAGACAAGGCTTTTGTTTTTATTTTATTTTTATTAATTTATTTTTGATATTATTATTATTTATTATTATCCTGAAATATACGGTATGTACCAAAAAAAAAAAAAAAACGGTAAAATTTTGACACTGTTGGGGGGACCTCGTTATTACAAAACGTGAAAATTTAGGTCCCTTTAATTTTGTATTAATGAGATTCCACTGTATATGCTTTCCAGTCAGTATTTCGTATTTTTATTTGTGTATGTATTATCAATGTAAATTTGTATTTTTGACTTGTGCTTGGTTAGAGCTCCAAAGAACAGCTTGACATGATTTAATATAGTGATATCTGAATTTAACCGTGAACCTTACAAGACAGAGATATCATCACATACATATTAATTCAGGTTAATGTGTACTGATATCAGAGTATCACATTTGGTCTGCTCCTAAATGGTGACATGAAATTTTTAATTTTCAGATAAAAGCCTCCATATAATGAATTATATTGAGGCTTTATCTGAAATTAAGACTATCATCAGGATCAAACTGGCTCCACTGGTGATTGCCACCAGGGCCAACAAATTTGGATAGTCTTTGACTAATGGTCATGACATATGTGATTCAGATGGGATCAGAATTGTTGGGAACCTCTATAGTCAATACCTGCCAGTCCGGTGCTGACTGTTATAACCATAATAGTGAATAGATGATTAATTAATCTATAAGAAGGTGCATGTGTGCTTTATTAACTGCAATTTTTTCTTTGCTCTTTTTCACTATAAAACCACTTTTAGCCTAGTGGTCAGGCGCCAAGTGCATAAGTATACGTGCCTTGAGTGACTCGGTCGGGTTCAAGCCTGTGACTGCTGAATACGGTGCTGTTTCTTGTATTCTCTCTCTCTCTACCTTGTGAACTCCTCTGACCGTGTGGTCGTCCTGGAGTATAAACAGAAAATTTATTATTTTAGCAGCAGCTCATACTGCTAGGAGAACAGAGCGGTTAGAAATTTGAGACAAAATTCCTTTCAGGAAAGGCTTTTATCTCAATTTAATTCTTTATTAAAAATGAAAAAATCTCTTGAATAGGATAAAAAGGGTCAATCACCTACTTATTAGTTAATATTGTATATGAATTTTCTTTGTTATTAGGTTGTAATTATGCCATCTGTACTTTCATTAGTAAAAATTATTCTTTTCACTTATTTTTGGTCTATTTGTAATCAGAAATATTTCTTTTTTTTTTTTTTTTGTTTAGCAAGTTTGTAGAATATTCTTTCCTTGTTTCATTTTAGATGAACCCATTCTTTACCTTCAGAGAAATGTGTTCTTTGACAAAAGAGAGGAAATGAGGGTAAGAACGTTCAGCATCTTTCATTGATATTTAAACAGTTACAAATTATTTGCGGAGATGTTTCATTTTTGAAAGCATGGTATTTATCTTCTAATAAAGTTTTGAAACAATATGTCATTAGCACTTGACCTTAGTGTTTATTAATGTAATGTTTTAGAAGTAATTAATTCATTATTTTGTAAGATTGCACATGGTTATATATTGTAGTAAGGTAAAGTTTAAGAAATGTCATTCAGTTTGAAAGCATTATATAACTTTTTAGGTTTGTATTCATTTGACATAAGAACCAAACCCATTCAACCCTAAATCTCTTCAAGATTTGGGGTTGAATCCTATCAGAGAGTGAAGAATTCTTAAAGGCTTCTTCAATCAGTTGCAATCAACCATCTTGATAAAAGGATTCTTCACCTATGAGAGTTATTCTGGGTTTTTCAGCCTGCACAGCATGCAGTTAACTCAGAACACACACACACACACACACACACACACACACACACACACACACACACACACACACACACACACACACACACACACACAACAATAAAGGTCAAGTGAACCATTGGACTCTAACCAATGTCTGAAGTGGTTGGATTTTGTATATTTTTAGAACAGAATTTTATTTTTGATTTTTAATTCC
Organism: Mastigoproctus giganteus; assembly: GCF_048544385.1. Lineage (NCBI taxonomy): Eukaryota > Metazoa > Arthropoda > Arachnida > Uropygi > Thelyphonidae > Mastigoproctus > Mastigoproctus giganteus. The sequence goes on from NC_143580.1 coordinate 173,989,636, forward strand.
ATCTCTGGTTGATGCTGAGCATAAGAAATGATTCATTATATTATATTCTTTGAATAAAAGCACTATCCCCCACGCCAAGTTTCATGGACTGTTTTGCGACATCAGTCAGTAGATTTATTCTGTTTAATCCTAGAAATCTATAGATACTGATCTCTTGAAAAACACACAGTTTTTGAAAATACATCTCCTTTCACTAGCATGCAACACACCACCATAGGTGGTGTGTTAACACAATGACTCTGAGTTTTGTTACCCTAATCTTATAGATTGATGAATGTGCTAGTATCGGCTATTCTTCTGCCATACTTTTTTTTTTTTTTTTTTTTTAAATTTCCTTCCTTTGTACAAGATTTGATCAAAACTTTCAGGGACCAAACTAATATTTGGGAAATAATGAAGCTTACCAGCTATTCAGATGGATCTCTTTTGAAATAGTTTCCTTGATACCATTTACAACCAATTCTAGGAATGCATTCCTGAGGCTTCTTTTGGAATTGCAAATAGTTCCAGTGTTCTGTGTTGTGTTCTGAATAATTTCCTCAGTCATCACAAATCTGTAACCTTTCAAGTGGGGGCTTTTAACTTGGAAAAAAAAAAAAAAAAAAAAAAAAACATGCTGCTAAATTGCATTAGTATAATGAATGGCAGACCACAGTTATGGACTGCATCACAAGAAATTCAATTGAAAGCGCAGTGTGCAGGAGCATTGTCTTGATGCATGTTTATTAGCTGAAACCAACTTTTCCTGCCATTTTCTCTAAACAGCATTGAGAAATTGCCATAGAACTCTTTTGTAGTGTTCCTGGTTCACCATTTTATCATGCTTTAAAAAATTCATAATGAATAATGGCCCATAAGTCAAAAAATACAATAAGCATGATCTTATCATTTGACCAAGATTATCTTGCTCTTCTTGGGCCCTGTAGAAGATGGAGTGGACTGAACCTTTGTTGCCGAGCCGTAGCTGTATACCCATAATCTGTCACCAATAATAATGGAAGAAAGTGTGGGTCAGCAAAAGCATTGACACATTTCCTGATATACCAGGATTCACTGCTATCTGTGATCATCACTGAGGATACAAACTTGGCCAAAATGCATCACATTCCCAAATCTTATGTTGAAATTGATTGACATGTTTCATAAGAAATACCAATTTCGCTAGTAACTTCATGAATAGTTCAAATGCAATTAGTCCTGATCAAATCACAAACACAAGCAATTGAAACATTGTTTTTTTTTTTAAAGCTGAGAGGCAGCCTGAGCAATGATTATCTTCAGTGGACAAGCAGCCCTTTTTGAACTAATGAAATATCTTCAAACAACACATAGCAAAATCTCCAAAATCTCTTTTTAACATCTTGTGGATTTATGCTGCACTTTTCTCTAATTTGAAAAAGAAATTGATTTAAATTTGCTGCTCAGTAAAATCACTCATTTAAACATACAATGAAACACATAAAAACATCTGTTCAACACGCTAATTCAGACTGACCACAGATAAATGGGTGATTCACATGTTACTATTTCAAAGATGAGTCACCAAACGTGACAAGTTGCAACTCCCAGTGATGCTACAATCATTTCAAGATTTTGTTTTTAAATCAGAAATACATCTCCCTTAAAATTTCATTTGCTAATATGTTGTGTTGGGTTGATGAGATCCTTTACCATAGAAACCCATGGTTGAGACAGATTTTTGTGCATTATGTTTTATCAAATAGATATAAAGGTTTTTAAGGTACAAAATTAAGTCTGTACAAAGAGGATTTTTAACACACAGGACCATGTCTCTATTAAGAAGTGTTTGTTAGGCACAGGATCATGTTTCTGAAGTTGTATTCTATGTTGTTTTTTTTTGTGTAACTGATTAAGGCACCATTCCTCTGCTCTGTATGTAGTACGAGATTTTGCACATCTCATAATTGTTATGAATGTAAAATTGCTTTAATGTCAAAAGATTTTTCCTATCAGTCTTTAATTGACTGATGTTTGTGGTGAAGTCCATACTATTTTTGAAAAATGAGGCTGCTATTTCAGCCTAGAAAAACTAATGGTCTGGTGAAAATTTTTGTTAGTTGGTTTGACTTGGGCTGAACTGGAAAAAAAGCATTATATTAGTCTTGTGGTTTTTTGGTAATCCACAGAATTTAGACACCTGGTATCCTCTGAAGCAGAGTTCAAAATTTCTCAGATCTTGTCTTGCTCTTTCCATTGTTTTTATGAGTTCTCTGCTGTGCATAGGTTTTTTTTAAGGACAGTTTTTTTACAGTGTTCTTATGTATCATTTTCCACCAGGTGATGCAGCTTCCCCCCCCCCCCAAATCTGATAGTTCAGGTTTGAAGTTAGCATGATGTCACAAATCTTCAATCTGATGCTTAGTGATTCTAGAAATTTTTTTATTGCTGCTGTAATATTGATATGACTGTCAATGATAGAATTGTCATTGAGTACCACAATTTACAAACTTTTTTTTTGTTACTCAAATATGAACTTGAGATTTAAACCCCCTTTTTTTTTTTTTTTTTTTTTTGGTTAGTTTCCCTTCCTATACTCTTATTTTAACTGTTCATACTTTAGTTAATTTAACTGAAAATACTTCTAAAGGTTACTTTGCTAGCTTGTATTTTTTTTCAAGGGAAAGTGAATCTTTCACACAATTATGCCACAAGTAATAAGTGGTTTATTTTTTACTATTATATTATGTGTAACTTTGCCAGTTCCTTGTTCACATGCACCAATATACCATATGAGATGACAAAGAACAAAATAAATACATGATTAAATACATTTCGGCAAGGTACTGATGCTATACCAACTAAGCCGATTATCCTCTGGATTAACACAAATTGACCTACAGAAATGGCACATATAAAATAATTACAGCTGGTGTCTGAATAGTCACCATTTATAACCCAGTTGAAGTGGTTCAGTTGCTAGGTAATGTTGAGTCAATTTAGTGTGAGATAAGCAGTGGATAAACAAAAATGAGAGTGGGATTATGCTATAGGCCAAATGACTATGCATGATGGGAAATTTTAATTATATACTTATTGACTGGAGCTTTTGGCTTGATTTCTCATACAGTAGCAGAACTTTTTTGGATTTATTGGTTGACTGTTTTCTACACCAGCATGCTAGAGAGGCACCAAAAGAAAGTAATACAAATACTCTTGATCTGATTATCAGCAGTGGTTCTTCATACACTAAGAATTTCCATTAAATGGAGCTAGGTGACAGAGATCATAGCGTATTGATGTGGGATTTACATAAAGATATAACTAACATCAAAGGTAAAAGAAAAGGATTTTGCTTTCACTAAAGGTGATTGCAATGGTCTTATACAGTTTAATTTTTTACAGTGAGACCCACTGATAATAATACCAGTTGCAGATTTTAAATGAGAAGCATTCAGGGAATTGATTATAGATGCTACTAAGCTTTTTATTCCAACTAAGAGATATTGTTCAGAGTTTAGACATAATTGGATATCATATGAATTGATGACAAGTGGCAGAAGAGAAAAATGTGTAGGATGATTATAAATTATCACAGGATACAGAAACCTAGTGTAAGTATAAACTAGTCTGCATTAAAGTCACTATGGGTGGGAGAGAGGCAAACTAAGGCAAAATACAAGAAGTCCCCAGCAAAGAATGCAAAGAAAAGTAACAAAGCATGAGTGGGATAACTATTGCTGATTCTATTCAGATTGCAGAAAAACAATAAATATTTTACATACACACATTCACCATTAAAAAAAGTTTGTGGGGAAACCAGGAGTATATCTAATTCTAATTGGATATACTGTTGATAAAAGATTTTGCAATAATACAGAGGAAAGTGGAAGAAAAACTCTTGAAGCTAAAAGTAAATAAGATACTTGGGGCTGATGGGTCCATCCAATATATTAAAAGAAACAGTATGCAAACCTTTGGTCATAATTATAAGTTTCCTTGAAGTCGAGGACAAAAAGAAGAATTTTTTGTCTTTTTGTTAATATTGACATAGAATTCTTAAAAAATTTTGATATTGAGTCTGACTTATGGATTAATGATATCACTTATGGTTTGAATTTAATTTGTAGTTTTACATTTCTAAACCTCTAGAATTGTGAATGGGTATGCCTCAATTTTTCCTTTGTTTTTACCTTTGTAATTGTATTTTATTTTGTCATTAACTGATTTTTATGTCTATATAGATATATATAACCTCAAAATTGTTTAAACATTAGTAGAAGTTGAATTAAAGAGAGATATTTGGGGGTTATGATCCAGGCATACAAAATTCTTTGTGGTGCAGAACACAGTAAGGGGGGGGGATATGTGATGTCCCATTGATCATTTATCAAGAATTTTCTTATAGAGGTAGGGAGACATCATAAATCCACTGTGTAAGATAGTGGTGAGACTTCATGGAATACTGTTCATTCAAGTAGGAGATCTAAAAAGAGATTAAATTGAAAGATTCAAAGATAGGCAGCATGCTTTGCGAAATCAAGGAAAAAGTTTCTATATGAGGAAAGACTTTGAATGTATGCTCTACAGAGATTTGTTACAAGGAACTTAGCATTAGTATTAGTAGTGGCATATGATGCAAGAAAGTAAGCTTATACAGCATCAGCCAAAAAAACCCCCAAAAAATAACATTTCCCATTTTACCTATTCATTCCCTCCAAATGTTTGTCTAGTTCTTCCTTGAATTTATTTAAGCTATAAACTTCTACAACCACAGATGGAAGTTTCCAGCAATCAACCACTCTCTGACTAATGGCAACTTTCTGCACATCTATTCTGCAACTGTCTTTCCTCAGTTTGAATTTATGCCCCCTTTCAAGTGAATAATATGAGCAAGAGGAAGGATCCCATCAGCACTGAGCTTGCTCAAACCATTCAATCAGATCACCTCACAGGTGCCTAGTCTCCAGATGCTGCAATTTGCAGAACTGAGGCCTTTCTTGGTAAGAGCACCCCTTTGTTCCCCCTTACTAATCTCATTGCCCTTCTCTGTACTCATTCCAGCAGCTCTAATTCTTGCCAAAATGAGGCCTCCAGACCTGTATGCAGTTCTTAAGGTGTGGTCTGACCTTTGTCTTATACAAAAGGATAATCACTTCCTTATCCCTTCTAGCAAAAATTTCTGTATATCATTGACAAAACTCCATGAGCTGCCCTGGCAGCCTGTCTGCACCACTCAGAGAACTTCATAGCTGACTGTACAATTACCCCCAGGTCTTTTTAATTTTATAACTGATTTGATTGAGGTTTATAGAGTTATGTGATGGATGCAGGATGGTACTAAAATGAATGAAGGTGGAATTTCCATGATTTATAAATAATGCTAGACCTCAGGAACATAAATTGAAATTACAGAATGAAGAGGAATAGACTGGATTGCAAGAAGTTTCTTTTGGCCACCAAGTTCTAAATTACTGGAACAACTTACTACCATGAGTATTTGAGGCTGACAGCTTTTTTTTTTGAGAAATTTAAGGGTCAGCTGGAAAGGCTATTTGAAGTGCGAAATTCATAAAAAGGGCTTTTTTTTTTTTTTTTTCTTTTAGTTCTATTTTCCTTACATCATACACCTAATATTAATACTAAATCACATGGAATTCTAATTTTTTTTTTAAAATTAACTATTTACATTTTATATATAGACTTTTGTAATTTTTTTATATAATGAGATATAGCACCTTGTTTTTAATATTTTTTATGAGATATGGCACCAGTGATTTCCCTATTTATCCATAAGTCTAATAGTTCTCAAAATATGACTGCTTTGAGGGATTAGATTTCTCCAAAAATGTTAATAAAATAAATTATGGATTAAGCAAGTTCTATGACATATTTTTATGAAATCTTTAAATATATGAAACTTAAAGAAGCTGAAACTTTAATTTATATATATAAATTTTTATATATATTTATCACTAAAATTAAAAATATGTGAGAATTAAATAAAAACATTAATCATTTTTCTTAATGAACCATGTATTCAACAGCTGAATTGTATTTTGTTAATAAGTATTTGCATAATACTGTTCATTTCACAGTCAGATGATAGCTTATATAATATCTTCCTTTTCTCATAATTTTGAAATATAAAAATTTTCCTGCATCGTGGTAAAATCAGTATATTTCAGATTCGTGACACTAGAACACTGCAGTTGCTATATGAGGAAGCAAAAGCACATGTTTTGGGAGGACGCTATCCTTTTGCCCAAAAAGACTGTGATATATTGGCAGGCATCCAAGCTAAACTGGAACTAGAACACTTCAATCCAGAAATTCATACAGCTGAATTTTTCAGGTTAAGTGTTTTACAATTAATAATTAACATTGTAAATTATTTCTAAATGCTGTCATATAAAAGTTTAGAGGCATTCCCTTAATCCTTTCAGTAGTAAGTTTCTGATATGTCATAGAGGTGTCTTTTTTTTTTTTTTTTTTTTTTTTGAAGTACTGAAGTTTTGTGAAAGTGAAACTCTGTACACAAGTAAACACTTTTAAGAGTGAAACTACATAGACATTCAAAATGTCATGTTTAGCGCACACATATTCCATATAAACTTGCATGAATCAAGGGATATGCATCTGAAATGCAGTGTCACAACCTGCTAACTGCATAGACATTTTTGTCACTCTCAAAATGAATTTCATTCAGATTGGTTGTGTCAGCACTGCATTTATTTAAAAATGAAATTGCAAAAGACAAATTGTTGTTGGTGGGTCATCCATCAGTACTTAACAGCATTCTGCGTAACTGCTTTTATTTTCCATATAAAATATCCTAACACTTTTTTAATTTTTTATTATTATTTTTTTTTATTTATTGTATGTCAATACATAGTTTTGATGAGATCTTTGCTTTTTGACTGAAAATAAATATAGGACCATGCTGAAGAAATGAGTTCAGCTAGAATGTAAACGTGTCTGCAATTTTGTTGAGGTATGGTAGGATGGACTACATGCTGAAGCTTGTGAATTAACCCAAGACTTGAGTAATGAGCAATTTGGCAAAACTTTGGGGAGAAATTTATCAGCATGTCCTACATTTGTAAGTGAAACCTCTTTTGTAGAGACAGAATACACTTCAACAAAGATGGTGCAAGGGTCTTTGCCAGGATCATTGAGGAGGACTTAGGGGTTCAGAGAAACTGCTAGTTGTGGAGGTAACACATATCTGTGTTTATCTGATGACATGAGTCAAAGTAATGCTTGCACACACCTCAAGATTTCTTGTGTGAGGCCTCAAAAGAGGAGTCTTTTGATCATAGAAAGATCTCCCAGTAGCAGTGGTATTTTAAACGAATGGGAAGCTGAAACTAGAACTACATTGGGATTCATTAGAATCACAACAAATATAAAAAGGCAGGCTCCCACATGTTTGTATACTAATATTAGGAGTTAGTTAATAAATTTGATGAATTTGAAGTACTGCTTAAGTCAACAATTGCATCACAAGAATATCAGAAACATGTTTTAATATAAATGAAGAATAATACAGCAGTGCCAGTGGAGGCAGTAACTAAGATAAATTTAATAAGTTAAGATTAATACAAGAAGCTTTCAGGGTGACGAACCCCTTCCTCAGCAAGTAAAAGTGAAAGTACATACATACATAAATGCAAACATAATATAAATGTTAGGAATAGAATAAATACTAAATAGGCTGCACATGCTCAGATGACTTGGAGAGCGCACACATGAATACGAGATTGTACAGACATTCACTAGATCAGGTGCTCATTGTTGGTGCACGAGTCATATATGGGATTGCTGCCAGCGTTTGTTGTGCTTCAAGACTATTGACTCTAAAATAGGGTGTAGCCTTGTACCTCTGCAGTGATTTAAGACTTTTGGGCAGCTGGATATATATTTAACGATTCTAACCATAGGCGGTGACGATAGTGTCGAGATTGGTCGATCACCTCACAATCACGTCTGGGGTTGAGATCATGATGAGTTAACCAAAAATGCTCTGTGATTGCAGAGTGCTCAGTCACAGGCAGATCGACCTATCGTGTTCTGCAAGGCAGTCCTGAACACGTTTGGAACTCTCCCTATATAACAACTGTCGCATTCGTGGCGTTACGTAGTATACAATTCCGCTGCATAAGAGAGGGGCAATGGGTGTTTTTATTCTCGAGACCAGAGATCGTAAGTTCCTACCAGGGAGTTGTACGCATTTCATGTGGTACTCACGCAACACCTTAGAAATCTGGTCCGAGGTGCCCAGATAATAAGGAATATAGGCAGTAGGTACACTGTTGTGGGGGGGTGTGCGAGGGCCTAGGTGAGTTGCAAGCTCTTGTGCTTGTAGCAGGCACCTGTCTAACACACGGGCTGGGTATCCACAATTCATTAGGTCAGCTTTTACTCTGGAAACCTCGGTGCACCTGGCTTCCTCTAAGCTGGAATGGCTCTAAGCTCTAGGGAGTAGAGCGTGTGCGGTGCTGTTTAGATGAAAAGGGGCATGGGCTGACCCATAGTTAGTGAATTGCACTACATTGGCTTTCGGTATACTGAAGTTTCCAAGTGTGGGCCCATTCATTTCACCAAAACATCCAGGAAAGGAAGGGATCCATTCGCTTCCAACTCTAAAGTGAACTGGATGAAGGGGGATAAGGAGTTGAGGTACTTCAACAGTGCCGCATCTGAGCCATGGAGGATGATGGTGAAAATATCATAAACATATCTGCACCACATAGTAATTGGTACTGGCGGGTTCAGGAATATGCATTCCTCTAACTCCTCCATTGCAATGTTAGCGACGACACATCTGACAGGGGCGCCCATAGCTATACCGTATATTTGTTTGTACAGAGAATCGCCAAATGCGATGACACTGCCTGACAAACATAGGTTAAGGGCAGCACAGATATCTTCTGTAGATACTGATGTTCTATCCGATAGGCTGGGATCATTCTCTAGTAGCCGTCTGGTACAAACGTCAGCTGTTGGACTGGAATGGAGGTAAATAGAGAGACAACATCGAAGGATGCCAGGATCTCGTCATCAGGAACTGTAAGTTGTTTGATGAGGCGAAGAAACTCCTTGCTGTTCAGTATTTCCCACTAGGGGCATTAGGAGATGAGCGACATGTTTTGACAGTTCGTATGTCGGTGAATTGCAACAGAACACGACGGGCCAGAGAGGAATGCCCAGCTTATGAATTTTTGGCAGGCATAAAATTGCGGGAGCTGGCAACCCGTGGCATGCAACTTCCATCTTGTTGACATAGAGATCTTCCCAGATTTGAACCACTCATAGATCAACTTGTTAATGTTTGATTCTAGTTGCCCTAAGACTTTGATGGGTGGGTCATTTACAGGCTCATAGACATTGGGATCTTGTAGGAGGGCTAGGCCAACAATCCAGTATAACTGTGTCCTCCTGTCGGTAGGAAGCATGACGGTGACGTTGTCTTTCCTGATGGAGTTAAGAGCAGTGTGTTGCCAGTGTTGAGGTTGGAGTTTGCAGGCCGTGCATGCTGAAGAACAGAGGCCGTTTCGAAGCAGACTTCATTAGCAGTCTCTTCAGGGAGGTTGGCTAAGGGTGCCTCTACTCCCATGGTGATTGGCAGTCTCGACGGTAGAACAGCAAACTGCATACTGGAGGTGAGAACATTGGTCTGTTCAGAGGTTAATCGCTTGCTGCTAAGATTCAGAAGAAAATTATTGTTTTAGTAAGATGTGTATGTGCTCTTGAAGAGTGAGCCTCTCTGATTAGGTTAAGGAACTTATGTTGCTGGCGGGAATGGTAAGTGTCGGACATGCGGTTGACCTGGTAGCAAAGAGTGTGAACTAAGTTAGAGAATGCCGATGGGGAGATCAAGCCTCTTAGTTCCTGCATAAGTCTGGACTTGTTGAAGCCAGCTCTCTGAAGTTTGAGGTGGAGGAAACCAATCCACACTTTCAAGGTTTGGAGGCTGAAGTTGAAGCAGGCATGTTCCATATGAGCATGGTTGAAGGGAGCTTTATAATGGAAGCCTTTGGAAACGATGTGATGTGTTTTGCATCTGTGTGCAAAGCACATCACATCATTCCCAAAGGCTTCCTTTATAAAGCTCCCTTCAGCCATGCTCCTTCTTCTGGAGCTTTAGAGAAGGTATTAACAATGTCATAACCCATCAGGCTGCATCATGGTACAAATGGATCAATGGCTAATGTTCACTTCATTTACTATAAAATTTGCAGTCATGTGTCTTTCTAAGGACTAGCTGTTCAACTTTAACTACATGTCTGACTGAAATGGGTATTCCTTCTCTTGGATCATTGTGGACACTGCTTCATTCACACTTGGACTTTCTTTCCTTTCCAATTTTTCAATCTCATATGATGGGAAATCCTCCCCATATATATTGCTTTCATCTCTTCATGGATGTGTTTTGCTTCTTTACCTTGAAAATGAAGAAATTTTATAATTAGTTGGACCATAGTGATCTTCAGCATGCTACCACTCCCTGTATTTATTGTTCTAGTTTGGTAACTGATGGAGCTAGGAAAAACAAATAAATATACATTAACTTATGAGACTTCATAGTATAGGTATACAAAATATCAAATCCCTGGCATAAATATTTCTAGGTGAGGGTAAATACTTATTGACTGCCCCTTGTAGATAACTATATTGAATAGGAATGGTGTGACATAAGCATTGGGAAAATATAGATAAGACTAGGACTGTGTTATAGACTGGATGACTGTGATGACTATAGAAGGGACATATTTATAGACAATATAGAATGGGCAGGTAAATCAGGTCTTGGTATGGGAGACTTCAGTTTTTCAGGGATTGACTGGAACTTCTGGATTGGTCACTCACCTAATAACTGGGTATCTATAGAATTGCCAGGGTGACTGCTTCTTACATCAGCTTGTTAGATACCACTGGGGAACGAAATATTCTAAACCTGGTTATTAGTAAGGATCCATCAGATGTTGAGAATCTTCAAATAAAGAATTAGCATTAGTAGAGGCATACAATGCAAGAAAGAAAGCAAGCTTATGCAGCATCAGCAAAAAAAAAAAAAACCCTCCAATTTCATCCCTCCATTTGTTCCAAATGTCTGTCCAGCTTAGCCTTAAATTTATTTAGGTTGTTAACTTCCACAACAAAAGATGGAAGCCTGTTCCACCAATCAACTACCCACTGGCTAAAGGCAAATTTCCAAACATCTATTCTACAACTATCTTTCCTCAATTTGAAACTGTGCCCCCTCGAGTTCTTAGTCTGAGCAAAACGAAGAATCCGATCAGCATTCAACTTGCTCAACCCACTCAACGCCTTATACACCTCAATCAGATCACCTCGAAGGTGCCTACTCTCCAGGTGCTGCAATTTGCAGAACTTAAGCCTTTCTTGCTAAGAGCACCCCCTTTGTTTCCCTCACCAATCTTGTTGCCCTTCTTTGTACTTGTTCTAGCAACTCTACATCCTTCCTAAAATGAGACCTGCAGACCTATATACAGTACTCTAGGTGTGGCCAGACCATTGCCGTGATGACAGGGAGGTGATAATCCCGTGTATAACGGGATTATCACCTCCCTGTCCCTGCTAGCAATATTCCTATATATCATTGACAAGATATATATTCATATTTGGCTGCACAATTACCCCCCAGGTCTTTTTCACTTTCCACTTCCCTGAGTGTAGTACCACCCAGTTGGTACGTTTCTCTTCGGTTATTGCTACCCATATGCAGTACTTTGCATATGTCAATGTTAAACTCCATTTGCCCATTTTCCGACAACGAGGAGCAGTGTCCATTGATTACCACTCTCTGCTGTCTCCCACTCAACCATCCCTTTATCCATTGTAGCAGCTTACCCTCTCCAGTTTGTACAGCAGCCTTCCATGTGCAACAGTATCTAAAGCTTTCCTGAAATCCAAGTATATGATATCAAAATTATTTTTGGCATTCGTTTTCTTTGTGACCACATTTCTTTGACAAACCCATGCTGTGTCTTAACTATTACTGCAGTCTTGTCTAGATAGTCCTGCAACGCTTCTTTAACCAGTAGTTCCATTATTTTCCCCGAAGACAAGTTAAACTAACAGGTCTGTAGTTACTTGTGTCACCTTTTGAACCTCCTTTGTGAATTGGTGATACATTTGCACACCTCCAGTCCATGGGGACCTCCCCCTGAGTCCAAGGAAGTTCTCATAATTATGACCAAGGGTCTGCTTACTTCCTTTGCTGTCTCCTTTAATATAACTGGATAGATCCCATCCAGTTATATTAAAGGAGACAGCAAAGGTGCCTTCCTTATGTTTAACTTGAACAATTTCTCCTCCACTTTGCGCTCAGTTATTACAAAATCACTTAGCTCCCTGTTAGTGTTTGATAAACGTCTGGCACTCCCTTCTTTGAATAACTCCTCATGTGTGAATGTAGATGCAAAATACCCATTCAGTTTATCAGCTACCTGAGCATGATCATCAATAGTCAGCCCATCTATGTTAAGTGGTCCAATCTGATTCATCTCTTTCCTTCTAAAGTTTACATAAGTAAAGAACTCCTTGCTGTTTTTCTTTGCATCCTTTGCCAAAGATTTCTCATAATCTGCCTTTGCCTGCCTAACCTCCTTTGTGACTTGATTACAGACTAGAATATAGTTTATACCTGCCATAGGCTTCTGTGTCGCCTGATACTTTATATGCATCCCATACATTCTTCTTCTCTGCCACTAGCCCCATTAATTCATATGACATCCACTTAGGCCTAAGCCTTGAACAGTATTTCTTAGTTGGAATGAAAAGGCTAGTAGTCTCCAAAATTAAGTCCCTGAAGGCTTCCAATTTAGAATTCACTGTTGGTAACATCATCAGTTGATCCCACTGTACACAATTTGTCTGAGATCTCTGTAGTCACCTTTACGAAAGCAAAAGCCCTTCCCTTTAGCCTTGATGGTAGTTACATCTTTAAATAATTCCCACATCAATACATCACTGTCCCCCAGTGGTTCACTGTTGTTCATTGTGATCACTGTCTCCCAGTGGTTCCTTTATCTGCAGATTCTTAATGCATGAATAACCACTGCTGATAATCAGATCAAGAGTATTACTCCCTCTGGTTGCCTCTCGAACATGTTGCTGTAATAAACAGTCATCCAATAAATCCACAAAAGTCTTGCTAGTGTATGAGTGACCAATCCACAAGTTCCAGTCAATATCTGGAAAGTTAAAATCTCCCATTATAAGACATTCTGATTTACTGCCACACTCTAGGCGCCTCCGTAGCCAGGTGGGAAGGAGCAGCAGTGCGTAGCACACGCTTCTTGATTAGACCGGGGTTCGAGCCCGTCACCACCAAATACGGAGGATGCGGAAAGGTCAGGGAATGACCACCGCATATCCCGGAGCAATATGGCCTTAGTTGCTAATGCTCCTAAAAACCAAACAACAAACAACTGCCACACTCTGTTTCTCTGCACAATTGCTCATTATGTTCCTCAGATTCATTAGGCCTATAATATACACCTACTCTCATTTTTCCTTTCCCGGTGCTTATTTCACACCAAACAGATTCAACAGTGCATTGTACACCAGCATCAATAGGATGCATTTCCTTAGATTTTATGTGTTTCTCAACTAACAGCATAACTCCTCCTCCCTTCCTATCCTGTCTATCCTTCCTATACACATATTGTACTCCCCAAATTCCAACTCTGATATCCCAACAATATCTGCCTTTGATGTCTTGACTAGCACTTCAAGCTTATCAAATTTATTAACTATACTCCTAGCATTGGGGTGTACATGCAAGTATACATGCACCTGTTCCTGCTCCTAGCCACTCTAACACAGCCCATGTATTTACTTGTTCCACTATGACTCCCAGCAGTCCTGGAAATCTCCATTACCTTGCTTTCCAGTCTGCTGCCCATTCTAATAGAAGCAGTGCAAGAATCACTTTTGCCTCTGCCTGTGGCCACTGTTAACCTTTTAGTCTGTGTATCCCCCCTATGCTAGCAGTTTTCCAACCCACCTAACACTGCCTCGATAGCATCAGCAAATATTCTTGCACTCTTTCTATTTAAGTGTATCCCATCCCTTTAGAAGCAGGCTCTCCTGTCAACAAGCACAGACCAGGCTGAAAAAAGTTCTACCCCTTGAGCCTTGCATAATCTCTGCAGGGCCGAATTGATTGACAAGGCTCTCATCATATACTCCCTCCTATCATGTCTGGGCAGAATTGCAGACACTTTTACATTCAACTCTAACTCTTGACTTTTTTTCAACATTGACCTGTACTTGTTGAGTAAATCTGCAGATCTTTTACTCTTAATGTCATTAGTTCCAAAGTGTACAACAATATCACCTTTTTTGCCCCGAAAAGATGATATCTGCTCTACAACGTCATTAACTTTTGCCCCTGGCAGACACCCTGGTCCTGTTCCACCTGTCCTTCTTACATAGTATATTCACCATCTCCCTGACAATAGAGTCCCCAACAATAACTAGTTCCTTTGGGACCAGTGCATTCTGCCTTGGAGATTGCCTCTGTTGCCTGATGCACGGGAGTTAGCTCTGTTGTTGAGTTGGGCAGCTGAGAGCCTGATGGGCCCCTTATATTAATTTATTTGAGGGCATTTACCCTACACCTCAAGCTCTCATAGACGCCCATCAGAACGCTGAGTTGGCACCTAATTTCTTGACACTCCAGACACTTAGCACACAAAGGCATCCTCCTTGGCTAGATCATGTCCTGTTTTAGAAAGGTCGGCAAACATTTCACATTTCGCAAATTTTTCGAGACTGGATGCATTGGAGAATCTCCCCCTTCGTTTCTCCCCCGAGCCACATCAGTCTCGCTAGTCTGTGATCTTTTCTTTGCAGCTCTAGTCTGGGTTATGATTTCTGTTTAAATACAATTTAATTAACAAGGAAATTTAATAAGATTAATAATATTTTTGATTAAATGATAATACTATAATAAGCTAACAAATACAGTGCTTCGTATTACTCTATCTAGTTTTACTTTATACCTTAGCTATCAGTTTGAGATTTATATATGTTAAGCTATTTTGCTGTTATTATGCTGTTAATTAAGAAAAACATAAAATCAAAGGAAGTGCACCCAGTTAATATAGATGAACAGTGCTCTGTTGAGTCAGTTTGGTGTGAGATAAGCACTGCGAAAGGAAAAATAAGAGTAGGAGTGTGTTATAGGCCTAATGACTTGATTGAGTACAATGAACAATTGTACAGAGAAATAGAGTGGGCCAGTAAATCAGAATGTCTTATAATGGGGGATTTTAACTTCCCAGATATTGACTGGAACTTGTGGGTTGGTCACTCACACACTAGTCAGACTTTTGTGGAGTTATTGGATGATTGTTTTCTGCAGCAGCATGTTCGAGAGGCAACCAGAGAAAGTAACACTCTTGATCTGGTTATCAGCAGTGATCATTCGTGTATTAAGAATTTGCAGATAAAGGAACCACTAGGTGGCAGTGATCACAGTGTGCTGAAGTGGGATTTACTCAAAGAGGTAACTACCGTCAGGGGTAAAGGAAAGGGTTTTTGCTTCCGTAAAGGGGAGTACAGTGGTCTCAGACAGTTTTTAAATTCTGTACAGTGGGATCAACTGACGATGTTACAAACAGTAAATTCTAAGTGGGAAGCATTCAAAGAATTAATCGTGGAAGCTACTAGACTTTATATACCGATTAAGAAATATCGTTCAAGGTTTAGGCCTAAATGGTTATCAAATGAACTAATGAGACTCGTGACAGAGAAGAAAAATGCATGGGATGCATATAAATTATCAGGTGACGCAGAAGCCTGTGGCAGATATAAGCTAGTCTGTAATCAGGTCACAAAGCAGGTTCGGCAGGCGAAGGCGGATTACGAGAAATCTTTGTCAAAAGATGCTAAGAAAAACAGCAAGGATTTCTTTACTTATATAAACTCTAAAAGGAAGGGGATGAATATGATTGGACCACTTGACATCGATGGTTCGACTGTTGATGATCCTGCTCAGATAGCAAACAAACTGAATGAGTATTTTGCATCTACATTCACACGTGAGGAATTATTACAATTTGAAAATGGAAGAAGGTTATCAAATTGTAGCAGTGTGCTTAATGATTTTATAATAACTGAGAGCAAAGTGGAGGAGAAATTGTTGAAGTTAAACATAAGAAAGGCACCTGGGGTGGATGGGATCTATCCAGTTATTTTAAAGGAGGCGGCAAAGCAACTAAGCAAACCCTTAGCCATAATTATGAGAGCATCCTTGGACTCAGGGGAGGTTCCCACGGACTGGAGATGTGCAAATGTGTCCCCAATTCACAAAGGTGGATCGAAGGGTGACACGAGTAATTACAGACCAGTTAGTTTAACTTCTGTTCCGGGTAAAATAATGGAGTCGCTGGTTAAAGATGCATTGCAGGATCATCTAGACAAGACTGCAGCAATAACTCAAACACAGCATGGGTTTGTTAAGGGAAAGTCTTGTCTGACAAATTTGATTGGTTATTATGATGTGGTCACAAAGGAACTGGATGCGAAAAATAATTTTGATATCATATACTTGGATTTCAGGAAAGCTTTTGACACTGTTGCGCATGGAAGACTACTGTACAAATTGGAGCAGAATGGTATTAAGGGTAAGTTGCTACAATGGATAAAAGGATGGTTAAGTGGGAGAAGACAGAGGGTGGTAATCAATGGGTGCTGCTCTTCGTGGACTAATGTTATTAGTGGAGTCCCACAGGGTTCGGTGTTGGGTCCACTGTTGTTTTGTGTATTTATCAATGATATTGATGAAGGTATATCAGGCTTAATGTCGAAGTTTGCAGATGACACAAAGGTTGGCAGGGTTGTTAATGACAGTAATGGCAGTGTGCTACTGCAACAGGATCTAGATAATTTGGGCAGATGGGCTAAGAAGTGGCAACTGAAGTTCAACCTTGACAAATGCAAAGTACTGCATATGGGTAGAAATAACCCCAGAGAAACGTACCAACTGTGTGGTACTACACTTAAGGTGGTAGAAAATGAAAAAGACCTGGGAGTAATTGTGCAGTCAGATATGAAGTTTTCTGAGCAGTGCAGACAGGCTGCTAGGGCGGGTCATGTGGTTTTGTCAATGATATATAGGAATTTTGCTAGCAGGGAAAAGGAGGTGATTGTCCCTCTGTATAAGGCAATGGTCAGGCCACGCCTTGAGTACTGCGTACAGGTCTGGAGGCCTCATTTTAGGAAGGATGTAGATTTGCTTGAGCGTGTACAGAGAAGAGCAACACGATTGGTGAGGGGAATGAAGGGATTCTCTTACCAAGAGAGGCTTAAGTTCTGCAAATTGCAGTGGCTGGAGACTAGGCACCTGCGCGGTGATCTGATTAAGGTGTATAAGGCCTTGAATGGGTTCAGCACGCTGAATTCTGATGGGATCCTTCCACTTGTTCAGATTACGAACCTAAGAGGGCATAAATTCAAATTAAGAAAAGACAGATGTAGATTGGATATGCGGAAATTTGCCTTTAGCCAGCGAGTGGTTAATTGCTGGAACAAACTTCCATCTGTCGTTGTGGAAGTTGATAGGTTGAATAAATTTAAGGAGGAACTGGACAGGCATTTGGAGGGAATGGTGTGATTTTTTTTTTTTTTTTTTTTTTTTGGCTGATGCTGCATAAGCTCCTACACTTGCTTTCTTGCATCATGTGCCACTGCTACTACTACTACTATTTCTTATCGACTACAATATGGCGGCTAGTTCAACAATATTGGTGCCAACACCGGGAGTCGTAACTTCCAAAAATCGCAGGTTAAATTCAAAATAAGAAGCTAACAAACGCTACTAAACCTGTTTAATATCTCTGTAAAACACAATGTACTATGTTAAATAACGAAGAATACGCTAAAAATTAAAAAATAGTTATCCCTTTACAGCACCAAAAATCCACCGTCCCTGCTGTTCTGCAATCCCAGCAAATCCTAAGTGGATCCTGAAGGAACCACTAATGCGCGGGGGTCACAGAGTATTGTAGTTGGATTTTTTAAAGGACTCCTTTGTTTAAAAACTGCTATTGATGAGAAGAATTTTGTTGTTCAAAGTGGATTACATTAGTCTTAGACATTATATATAGTTCTTTTTAGTGGGTGCCAAATAGGAACTTATACAGTACAGATGCTAGAGGGAAAAAGTTAAGGAATTTATTATAGTAGTAATAGTAGTAGTAGAAGTGGCATGGGCGCCTCCGTAGCCAGGTGGGAAGGAGCAGCAGTGCCTACCACACGCTTCTTGATTAGACCGGGGTTCGAGCCCGTCACCACCAAATATGGAGGATGCGGAAAGGTCAGGGAATGACCACCGCATATTCCGGAGCAATATGGCCTTAGTTGCTAATGCTCCCAAAAACCAAACAACAACAAGAAGTGGCATGTGATGCAACAAAGCAAGTGTATGCAGCATCAGCCAAAAAAAAAAAAAAAAATCACACCGTTCTCTTCAAATGCCTGTCCAGTTCCTCCTTAAATTTATTTAACCTATAAACTTACAACTACATATGGAAGTTTGTTCCAGCAATTAACCACCCGCTGGCTAAAGCAAATTTCCGCACATCTATTCTACATCTCTCTTTTCTTAATTTGTATTTAGGCCCCCTTAGGTTCGTAATCTGAACAAGTGGAAGGATTCCATCAGAATTCAGCATGCTCAACCCATTCAACGCCTTATACACCTCAATCAGATCACCGTGCAGGTGCCTAGTCTCCAGCCACTGCAATTTGCAGAACTTAAGCATCTCTTGATAAGAGGATCCCTTCATTCCCCTCACCAATCTTGTTGCCCTTCTCTGTACACGCTCAAGCAAATCTACATCCTTCCTAAAATGAGGCCTTCAGACCTGTACGCAGTACTCAAGGCATGGCCTGACCATTGCCTTATACAGAGGGACAATCACCTCCTTTTCCGTGCTAGCAAAATTCCTATATATCATTGACAAAACCCCATGAGCTGCCCTGGCAGCCTGTCTGAATTGCTCAGAAAACTTCATATCTGACTGCACAATTACTCCCAGGTCTTTTTCATTTTGTACCACCTTAAGTGTAGTACCACACAGTTGGTATATTTCTCTGGGGTTACTTCTACCCATATGCAGTATATTGCATTTGTCAAGGTTAAACTTCAGTTGCCACTTCTTAGCCCATCTGCCCAAATTTTCTAGATCCTGTTGCAGTAGCACACTGCCATTACTGTCATTAACAAACCTGCCAACCTTTGTATCATCTGCAAACTTTGACACTAAGCCTGATATACCTTCATCAATATCATTGATAAATATACAAAACAACAGTGGACCCAACACCAAACCCTGTGGGACTCCACTAATAACATTAGTCCACGTAGAGCAGCTCCCATTGATTACCACCCTCTGTCTTCTCCCACTCAACCATCCTTTTATCCATTGTAGCAATTTACCCTTAATACCATTCTGCTCCAATTTGTACAATAGTCTTCCATGTGCAACAGTGTCAAAAGCTTTCCTGAAATCCAAATATATGATATCAAAATTATTTTTTGCATACAGTTCCTTTGTAACCACATCATAATATCCTATCAAATTTGTCAGACAAGACTTTCCCTTAACAAACCCATGCTGTGTCTGAATTATTGCTGCAGTCTTGTCTAGATGATCCTGCAATGCATCTTTAACCAGTGACTCCATTATTTTACCCGGAACAGAAGTTAAACTAACTGGACTGTAATTACTCGTGTCACCCTTCGATCCCCCTTTGTGAATTGGGGATACATTTGCACATCTCCAGTCCGTGGGGACTTCCCCTGAATCCAAGGGTGGTCTCATAATTATGGCTAAGGGTTTGCTTAGTTGCTTTGTGCCTCCTTTAATGTAACTGGATAGATCCCATCCGCCCCAGGTGCCTTTCTTATGTTTAACTTCAACAATTTCTCCTCCACTTTGCTCTCAGTTATTACAAAATCATTAAGCACCCTGCTACAATTTGATAACCTTGTGGCATTTTCAAACGTTAATAACTTCTCATGTGTGAATGTAGATGCAAAATACTCATTGATTGTTTGCTATCTGAGCAGGATCATCGACAGTCGAACCATTGATATCAAGTGGACCAATCAGATTCATCCCCTTTCTTTTAGAATTTATATAAGTAAAGAAATCCTTGCTTTTTTTTTTAGCATTCTTTGCCAAAGATTTCCTGTAATATGCCTTCGCCTGCCTAACCTTCTTTGTGACCTGATTACAGACTAGCTTATATCTGCCATAGGCTTCTGAGTCACTATAATTTATATACATCCTATGCATTTTCTTTCTCTGTCACAAGTTTCATTAGTTCATTTGATATGAAAGATATGATACTTTTAGTAGCTTCCACGATTAATTCCTTGAATGCTTCCCACTTAGAATTTACTGTTGGTAACATCGTCAGTTGATCCCACCGTACAGAATTTAAAAACTGTCTGAGACCACTGTACTCACCTTTAGGGAAGCAAAAACCCTTCCCTTTACCCCTGATGGTAATTATATCTTTAAGTAAATCCCACATCAGTACACTGTGATCACTGCCACCTAGTGGTTCCTTTATCTGCAAATTCTTAATACACGAATGAGCACTGCTGATAACCAGATCAAGAGTATTACCCTCTCTGGTTCCCTCTTGAACATGCAGTTGCAGAAAACAATCATCCAATAAATCCACAAAAGTCTTACTAGTGTGTGAATGACCAACCCACAAGTTCCAGTCAATATCTGGGAAGGTAAAATCCTCCATTATAAGACATTCTGATTTACTAGCCCACTCTATTTCTCTGTACAATTGTTCATTATACTCATCAGGATCATAGCACACTCCTACTCTCAATTTTGATCTCCCAATGCATTATGTCACACCAAACTGACTCGACACTGCACTGTCTAGCGATGTCGACTGGCTTCACTTCCTTGGATTTTGTGTTTCTTAACTAATAGCATAACGTCTCCTCCCTTCCTATTCTATCTATCCGTTCTGTACTCCCCAAATTCCAGTTCTGCATTCCTTATATCTGTGTGACACCACATCTCTGATATCCCAACAATATCCGCCTTTGATGTCTTGACCAACACTTCAAATTCATCAAATTTATTTACTATACTTCTAGCATTGGTATACATGCACCTATTCCTAGTTACCCTTACATATCCCATATACCCACCTGTTTCACAATGACTGCCATCAGTCCCTGAAACCTCCAGCACCCCCTCGCTCCATGTGGCTACTTGTTCTAATAGAAGTTGTGCAAGAATCTCCTTCACCTCTGCCTGCAGCTACTTTTTAACCTTTTAAGTCTGTGAATTCCCTCCCCCCCCAAGCTGGTTGTTTTCCGGCCCACCTAACACTGCCTTTGGTGGGCCGGAAAACAGTCTCTCCTGTTAACAAACACAGACCACGCTGAAAAAAATTCTACCCCTTGAGCCTTGCACGTTCCATCCAGGGCCGAATTTATTGACAAGGCTCTCATCATGTACTCCCTCCTATCTGGAGGGAGTACATGATGAGAGCCTCATCTGGGCAGAATTGCAGACACTTTCAAATTTAACCCTAACTCAAGACTTTTTTGCAACATTGACCTGTACCTGTTAAGTATATCTGTAGATCTCCTACTCTTAATGTCATTGGTGCCAACGTGTACAACAATATCACCTTTTGTGCCCTTAAAAGATGATATATGCTTTACGTCTCCACCTTTTGCCCCTGGCAGACATACCCTGGGCCTGTTCTATCTATCCCTTTTGCACAATATATTCATTGTCTCCCTGACAATAGAGTCACTAACAATAACTAGTTCCTTTGGGACCAGCGCATTCTGCCTTGGAGATTGCCGCTGTGTTGCCTGATGCCCAGGAGTGAGCTCTAGCGTTGAGTTGGGGAGCTGAGAGCTTGATGGCCCCCTCATATTAATTTATTCGAGGGCATCTACCCTACACCTCAGGCTCTCATAGATGCCCAGTAGAACGCTGAGTTGATCTCTGCACCTGGCACACACAAAGACGTCCTCCTTGGCTAGATCATGTTCTGTTCCAGAGAGTTCGGGAAACATTTCACAAGTTGCACATTTTTTTAGACTGTGATGCGTTGGAGAATCCCCCCCCCCAATTCTCCCCTGTCACAGCACTCCTGCCACTTTGTGCCCGTTGCTTTGCTGCTCTAGTCTGTGGCATGATATTTTAAATTAATAAGTTCTTTTAGTTCAGTTAAATGAATTTAACAGAACTAAAAGTAATAGAATTAAATCCATATATGTAAATCTCATGTGCTCGTGGCATAGGTTGAACATGTCCAGTAATAATCTTTGCTTACATGAAAAAGAGAAAGATTAGCTGAGGCCTTATAACCTTCTGGTAAGAGACCTCTTCTTTAAAACTGCATTTTACATGTATAGAAATTATTCATTTATATCTTTTAACAATTTCATCTCTACTAACCATATACAATTATTTCCCTGTAGGGCCTGAGAGAGGTGAGACGAGGGGGTCCTGGATCAGTCATAAATGTTGGGCATCCCACTCTGAAAGTCATAAATATATATGAATAAAATCAATAAAACAAATAAAAAAAATTTTCACCACTTATGAGGAAAATAAATGGAAATTGTTAGGCATTGTGATTGGTATTTATCATACCAATCTTAAAAATCACTTTTTAAAAGCGATTTTAAAATCACTTTGGGAAGAAATTTCAAAACTGAATTCACAGAAAATGAAGGAATACATTCTCATTCCTTGCCTTCTATCCCCAATCCTCTTCCAATTCTGAGCAGTAGTAACATGTAAATATATATGAATAAAATCAATAAAACAAATAAAAACAAAATTTTCACCACTTATGAAAAGAAATGGAAATTGTTAAGCGTTGTGATCGGTATTAAACAAAGCGATCACAATGCCTAATAATTTCCCTTTAAAGTTACATTTATTTGAGACAATTTGACGACCTGAATAACATTACCTGAATTGAAATTTGAAAGGAAAATTAAAATTAATTTAAAAGTGTTTTTCAAGCTTTATTTTTTTGCAGATTCCTTTATTATAAGGTTTACTTTAAAAATAAAAATTCTCTCACATATCACCTCCGAAAGGAATTGTAAGAAATATTTGTTTAAAGTTCTCATGTAGTCTCATGCATTTCATCGATTTTTTAATGTATCATTATTACATGGAATGGTTTTTATGCAATAATTCCTGAAAAGTAATAAATATTTTTAAAATCACTTTGGGAAGAAATTTCAATTCAAAGAAAATGAGAGAATACATTCTCATTCCTTGCCTTCCATCCCCAGTCCTCTTCCATTCTGAGCAGTAGCCGATAAGCAACCTTAAAATATATTATTGTACCATTACTTCAAAAATAGAATGAAGCTTGTATAATAAGTAATTTTTATTAAGTTAATTTGAAACATTTTTATTCACTTTGATATCATGTTTTTACACAAAATGGCTAAATTTTGGGGCCTGCTGGGTCCATGGCCCTGCTGGCTCTCCCCCCCCCCCACATCTGAGCGTGCTTCTCTGTTATCTTGTTTGTGTGTATCCCTGTCAATTGCTCCTTGGGTTTTTTGTAGAATAGGTTACAGAGCTACATAATACTTGCATATCACTGAGCATGTGCTTAGCCTAAAAATTAGCCTTTCATTTTTAAACCAGAAGTGTAATTCTGATCATCATTAAAATTTCTTATACCCTGTTGGTCATCATAGTACATACACTTTATTGCTAGCCAAAAACTCCCAAACAATGAAAGCTTTGTGGCTTGGTTCATTGTCACAATGCCGAGGCCGCATATGATGGATTATCTGACAAACATTCCAAAAAATCCAGATAGTAGGCAGCAGTAACACTTTGGTCGTTGGGCACAAACTTTTTGTGCACAATTCCCTTGCTACCATTGATAAGCTTGCACCAATAAAATCAAAATCAATCAAATCAATCAATCATTGATAAGCATGGTTTTGATTTTTCACAATCCTTGATGAACTTTTTTGGCTTTGGGAGAGTTTGCCAATTTCCACTCCACACTTTATTACTTCATTGTGGCATCATACTTTTTTTTTTTTTTTTTTTTATGTGAACCCCAAACACGAGAGGTATTAGAACCTATAGTACTTAGTACCGTGCTTGGATTGGAGGTTGAGAAGACAAAAGAAGATATTTGTTGACATTGGACTTGAACTTCTGTAGATTGTAATTTTCAGGAAATACGTATGAAGGAAGGTTGTTCCAGAAAACGGTAGTTGAATGAATAAATGAGGAAGATGAAAAGTTGGTTCTGTGGGTTTGAAGTTGGGCAGTAAATGGATGTTGGCTGGTGGCGGCAAGTGTTCGGACTGTTTTGAAAGAGAGAGCAGGAAGCGGTAATTATAGAAGCCAATTCAGAAGAACAGTGCCCATGGAAGTATCTGTAGAAGAGGCATGCAGCAGAAACAGTACGTCTATGAGAAAGCGAGTGGAGAGACTCTGTTAGAGATGAATCATTAATTAACCTAACTGCCCTCTCTGAATGGAATCAAGAAGCCTGAGAGAGGTTTTGGCGGCATCATCCCAGATGTGGGAACAATATTCCATGGCAGGGCGGATTTGCGATTTATACAGAGTGAGCAGCTGTTTGGAAGAAAAGTAATGCCGAGAGCGAAAGAGAAAACCAAGTTTTTTTAGATGCAGGGGAAGCAATATTTGTAATGTGCTTGTGTCAAGAGAGATTAGAAGTCAGGGTAATCCCCAAAAGAGATATATCATTTTGCCTAGAAATCGGAGTGTCACTAAAGATAAGAATAGGAGCAGAAGAATCCTTTTTGCGAGATATAAGACAAGACAGAGTTTTAGAAGGGTTGAAATCAACTAAGTTGTCTTTGCCCCACTGGAGAATTACCTGAAGATGGACATTTAAGGAATTGGTAGCAGATTTTCGAGAAGTTGAAGCTGATTGAGCAGGACAAGGTTTCTCAAAATGGAAAGTGGAATGCAATGTGCTATCATCGGCAAAACTATGGATAGGATTTCCAGTCAATGGAAGAAGATCATTAATATACAAGAGGAAAAGAGTGGGGGAAAGAACTGAACCTTGGGGGACACCAGCATTAGTGGAGAAGTTAAAAGACAGAGAGCCATCTACCATCACCCTCAGTGAGCGATCAGAGAGAAAACTGGTTGGCAAACCATAAGATGGAAGCTTGTTTATAAGACCTTTATGCCAAACACGATCGAAAGCCTTTGAGATGTCAAGAGCAACTACTTGTGTTTCACCGAACCTTTCCATTGAATTAGTCCATAAATGGTTAACACAAGCCAGAATATCACCAGTGGATCGACACTGACGGAATGCATACTGGCGGTCGTTGATCAGACGGAAGGTTTCTAGGTAGTTTAAGAGTTGGGGGTTAATTAATTTCTCCATTACTTTGGAAAGAATAGAAGTAATTGCAATGGGATGATAATGGGATGGGAGGGATTTGTCACCCTTTTTAGGAACTGTCCGGATATGAGCAAATTTCCGAGCAGAACGAAATACACCTTTGGAATAAGAAAATGAAAAAAGGAGGCAATGAACAGGAGTAAGTTCAGAAGCACAGGTTTTGAGAACAAGTAAAGAAATACCATCAGGACCGCCGACTGGGTGGGCAAAGTGCCTACCTGGCAACCCGAAGGTCGCGGGTTCGAATCCTGCCTTGGGCTTGGATCAAAGTACTGCAAAAGCCTTGGGGGGTGCATTATGGCCACAGAAGCCGATGCGCCAATAACTACCAAAAAAAAACCATCAGGACCTGGAGCTTTCTTAGCATCACGATTCGTCAAAATCCTTCTGAAATCCTTTTGACGGAAGACCACAGGAGGCATTGAATAGAGCTTGTTGGGAATGGTAGGAGGTGTTTTACCAAGATCATTAATACCAAGATCAAGTTGGACGAAAAATGGGATGCTAGGAGGTCAGCTTTTTCCTTGGCTGAAATGACAACAGAACCATCTGGTTTGGACAGAGGTGGGAGCAGAGATGGGCAAAAGTTGCGGCCAATAGCTTTGGCAAGAGACCAGAATGCTCGGCTACTATTAGGGCAAGAAGCAAGTTTTCTACTCTTAGCCTGTTCAAACTCTAGTTTGGACTGATTAATAACTGCTTTACAATTGTTGCGAGCTTTGGTGTAGGCAGAAAATGAAACTGAAGAATTAGAAACAAGCCAATTGCAATATGCAACGTTCTTCTCTTGATCAGCCTTAGCACATTTATTGGAAAACCAAGGTTTAGATAAAGGACGAGATTTTAAAGTGGAGTGTGGGATAAAGGATTCCATTCCTACAAGAATAATTTCACTGACACGATAATTTCACTGAGCAAACGTTGACATCAGAAGTTTTGAAACAGCAATCTGACGAAGGAAAAGAAGAAAAAAATCTTGCAGGTCATCCAATTTTGCATTCTTGTAATGCCAAACAATACGAGATTGGGAATAGCCATGAGATAAAGGCTCCATTGGAGAAGAGACAATCACCAAGTTGTGATCTAAAGTGCCTAAAGGACATATTATGGCTGTATGATTAGAATTGTCCGGTATTCTTGTAGGTAAATGAACAATCTGTGCAAGGTCATTAGTAATTGCAAAAGCCTCAGCATCTCGACCAGCTGGGTCGGTGTGACTAGAAAACGGAAGCCATCTGGAGTTGTGAACATTAAATCACCAAGAAAAATTACCTCCAAGTGATTAGTGGAGTTGGGAGAACGGTAGAGACAACAGATGAATTTCACACAATGAGGTAGAGAGATTTTAAGCCAGAGATCAAAGAGAGGAGATTCTAAATTGCCAAGTCTCTGACAGGGAATATCAGAACGGACATATGCACAAGTACCACCTTTGAGGCGAAAGGAATCATACAGCAAATAATTTGGGCATCTGAGATGAGTAGTAGTTGAATCAACTGATAACTGAGATTCTGTCAGAAAAAGTACATGAGGTTTGGCAGACTGCAAGTGGAAATGGACATTGTTGAGATTAGAATTGAGACCACGTATATTTGTGAAATGAATTAGGAAGTGTTTGGAAGGTTTAGATCTTTTTGCAGATAAGCTTGCTCTATTAGTTTGACAATTCATGGTATATTCAATGGTAAGAAAAAGTTGGTGGGACATGCTGTATGAAGTAATGAAATTTTTGGATATGGCGTACACATGGTAAGAATATACCCAGATCCTTGGCATAATGTGGTCTCAACAATGCCACCGCATACACACTACTCGGACTCCCTCCAGTCACTATCTGGCAGAGTAGAGATAGCAATATTAAGAGAAATCTTTGGCAATGGATTCAAAGAAAAACAGCAAAGACTTCTTTACTTATATAAACTCTAAAAGGGAGGGGATGAATCAGATTTGTCCACTTGGTATCAATGGTTTGACTGTAGATGATCATTCTCAGATAGCTGCCATACTAAATGAGTATTTTGCATCTACATTCAAACGTGAGGAGTCATTCAAGGAGGAGAGGGCCAGATGTTTATCAAACTCTAACAGGGAGTTAAATGATTTTGTAATAACTGAAAGCAAAGTCGAGAAGAAATTGTTGAAGTTAAATATAAGAAAGGTACCTGGGGTGGAAGGGATCCATCCAGTTATATTAAAGGAAATGGCAAAGGAAGTAAGCAAACCCTTAGCCTTAATTATGAGAGCATCCTTGGACTCAGGGAAGTCCCCCATGGACTGGAGATGTGCAAACGTATCTCCAATTCCCAAAGGGTGATACAAGTAATTACAGACTTGTTCTGTAATTACTTGTATCACCCTTTGTGATACAAATGATGTGTTCCAGGGAAAATAATGGAGTCAATGGTTAAAGAAGCATTGCAGGGTCATCTAGACAAGTCAGCAGAATTATTCAGACACTGCATGGGTTTGTTATGGGGAAGTCTTGTCTGAGAAATTTAATTGGATGCTATGACGTGGTCACAAAGGAACTGGATGCAAAAAAATAATTTTGATATCATATACTTGGATTTCAGGAAAGCTTTTGATACTGTTGCACATGGAAGACTATTGTACAAATTTGAGCAGTGTGGCATTAGAGGAAAGTTGCTACAATGGATAAAAGGATGGTTGAGTGGGTAGAGACAGATTGTGGTAATGAATAGATACTGCTCTTCGTGGACTAATGTTATTATTGGTTTCCCCCAGGGTTCAGTGTTGGGCCCATTGTTGTTTTGTATATTTATGAATGATAATGATGAAAGTATATCAAGCTTAATGTCAAAGTTTGCAGATGATACAAAGGTTGGGAGGATTGTTAATAACAATAATGACAGTATGCTGCTGCAACAGGATCTGCAAAAGTTGGGCAGATGGGCGCTGAGGAAGTGACAACTGAAGTTTATCATTGACAAATGTGAAGTACTGCATATGGGGTGCAGTAACATCAGAGAAATGTACCAACTTTGGCTTAGGGGAGTGGAGAATGAAAGCGACCTGGGCGTAATTGTGCAGTCAGATATGAAATTTTCTGAGCAGTGCAATCAGGCTGCCAGAGTAGGTCAATGGGGGTCTTGTAAATGATATCCAGGAATTTTGCGACCTGGGATAAGGAGGTGGTTATCCCCTTGCATAAGGCACATACATGTGCCTTATACAACAGTATGCTGCTCTCAAATTTTGTTCCCATTTCAAGAAAACATCAGCTGAAATGTATAAAATATTAAAAGAGGCTTATGGTGAATCTGTTCTTCCATATGGCACAGCTCGCAGGTAGATGACAATATTTAAAGATGGACGTGATTCAGTCATAAAATTCAGTGCTCCTGGATCTCAACCACTGTTGTCTCTAGAGAAAACATAAACACTGGTTCCGTAATCATGAGAGTAGATCATCCTATAACAGTAAGATAACTGGCAGAGATGTTGAGGATATCAGAAAGGATTCACGCATAGTATTCTCCATGACCATTTGCAAATGATAAGTGTTTGTGTATGCAGAGTTTCACCCGAGCGACATTAAGTTTGCATAGAGATTTTTCAAGAGTTAATGGATGGGTTGACCTAGAGAGTAGTCAACAAGGATCTCTTTGGAAGTCTATGTAATCGCCAACTGAAAAAAGCAAAAGTTGTGGCTTTTGCAGGAAAAGTTATGGTCATCTCTGTTTTGGACATTCAAGGAATGGTTTATTATTATTATTAGTGGTTATGATGCAAGGAAAAAACTTTATAAAGAATCAGGCAAAAAAAACCTACCAAATCAGTTGTCCACCCTGATCCAGTAATTTATCTAGTTCTTCCTTGAATTTATTCAAACTGCCCACTTGCACAACACCATATGGAAGTTTGTTCCAAATTCATCAAGTGGTAGATGACTTTCATCAACCGGTGAAATACCACCACTTTGCTTATTGGAGGCTTGAAGTGGTGAAACCCATGTTTAGTCTCTAGAGCAAAGTTTCCGGCATTACCCCCCCCCCATACTTCTCGTTCAACCCATGCACGGTACTATGTACTATAGGTTTTGATACCTTTCGTGTTTGGGGTTTTCATAAAAAAAAAAAATAAATAAACAGTCAACCACCCCCTGGCTGAAGGCAAACATCTTCAGATGTGAGGAAATTTGCCTCATCAGGATACTGCAATTTACAGAATTGAAGCCTGTCTTAGTAAGACCACTCTTCCATTCCCTTCACCAATCCCATCCTTCTCTCCACCTGTTCCATTAGATCTACGTCCTTACTAAAGTGACGCCTCCAGACCTGTATGCAAGGTGCGGCCTAACCATTACCTTATAAAAACAGGATAATAACTTCCTTGTCCCTGCTAACAAAGTTCCTGTATATATCATAGACAAAACTCCATGAGCTGTCCTGGGCCTGTCTTCATTGCTCAGAGAGCTTCTTATCTAACTGCCCAGTAACACCCAGGGCTTTTTTATTTTTCACTGCCCTGAGTGTAATATCACACAGTTGGTACATTATTCTGGGCTTACTGCTACCCAAATGCAGTACCTTACATTTTTTCAGTGTGAAACTTCAAGTACTATTTCTCAGCCCATCTGCCTAATTTATCTAATAAATTTGATTGCTATCATTAACTGCTCTGCCAACCTCAATATCATCTGCAAACTTGGACATCAAGCTTGATATACCTTCATCAATATCATTAACAAATATAGAAAACAGCAATGGGCGCAGCACTTAATGTGGAGAACTCCACTAATAACATTAGTCCGTGAAGAGCAGTATCCATTAAAAAGCATTCTCTGTCTTCTCCCAGTTGCAAAACTATTTTTTGCATCAAGTTCCTTTGTTATCGCATTATAATATCAAATGAGATTGGTCTAAAAGATCACCCTTTAACAAATCCATGCTTTGACTGCAGTATAAGTGTATCCTTATCTAGAACCAGAGATGGCATTATTCTCTGTGGAAAAAGTTAAGCTAATAGCTAATTTTAGCTAACTTTGATCACCCTTCATGAATTGGGGATACATTTTTGCATCTCCTGTCTGTAGGGACTTGTCCTCAATCCAAAGATACTCATAATTATGGATAAGGTTTGTTTACCTCCTTTGCTGCATCCCTTAATATAATTTGGTAGAGCCCATCCAGCCTGGATACTTTTTTTATGTTGAGCTTCAACAATTCCTCTTCCACTTAACTCGTTAAGTTTTTACCAAATCATTTAACTTCCTGTTAGATTCTAAATATCTACTGCAATTCCCCATCAATAAAGAACTTTTCATGTGTGAATGTAAATGCAAATTACCTATTCAGGTTTTCAGCTGTTAAGGTATACCAATGGGATTCACCCATTCCTTCCTTCCGTGTTAATATAAATAAAGTAGTAGTAGTAATGGAGGCATGTGATGCAAGAAAGCAAGCGTATGAGCTTATGTAGCATCAGCCCCCCTCCCCCCAAAAAAAACAATTTCACACATCTATTTCCTTAAATTATCTAATGAATTTATTTAAGCTATCAACTTTCAGAACGACAGGTGGAAGTTTGTTCGAGCAATTAACCACCCACTGGCTAAAGGCAAATTTCCACACATCTACTCTACAACTGTCTTATGCCCCCTCAGGTTTGTAATCTGAGCAAGCGGAAGAATCCCATCAGAATTCAGCATGCTCAACCTATTCAAGGCCTTATAGACCTCAGCAGATCACCTCGCATGTGCCTAGGCTCCAGCTGCTGCAATTTGCAGAACTTAAGCCTTTCTTCGTAAGAGGACCCCTTCGTTTCCCTCACCAATCTTGTTGCCCTTCTCTGTACACACTCAAGCAACTCTACATCCTTCCTAAAATGAGGCCTCCAGATCTGTGTGCAGTACTCAAGGCATGGCCTAACCATTGCTTTATACAAAGGAATAATCACATCCTTTTCCCTGCTAGCAAAATTCCTGTATATCATTGACAATACCCCATGACCTGCTCTGGCAGCCTGTCTACATTGCTCAGAAAACTTCATATCTGACTGCACAATTACTCCCAGATCATTTTCTACCACCCTAAGTGTAGTACCACATATTACTGCTTCCCATATGCGGTACTTTGCATTTGTAAATGTTAAACTTCAGTTGCCACTTCTCAGCCCATTTGCCCAAATTTTCTAGATCCTGTTGCACTAGCACACTGCCATTATTGTCATTAACAACCCAGCCAACCTTTGTATCATCTGCAAACTTTGACATTAAGCCTGATATACTTTCATCATTATCATTAATAAATATACAAAACGACAGTTGGCCCAACAGCAAACCTTGCTAATAACATTAGTCCACGAAGAACAGCATCAATTCAATACCACTCTCTGTCTTCTCTCACTCAACTATCCTTTTATCCATTGTAGCAACTTACCCTTAATACCATACTGCTCCAATTTGTACATTAGTCTTCCATGCGTAACAGTTCAAAAGGTTTTCTGAAATCCAAGTATACTATATCAAAAAAATTATTTTTTGTATCCAGTTCCTTTGTAACCACATCATAGTATCCAATCAGATTTGTCAGACGACTTTCCCTTAACAAACCCATGCTCTGTCTGTATTATTACTGCAGTCTTGTCTAGATGTTCCTGCAATGCATCTTTAACCAGTGACTCCATTGTTTTCCTCGGAACAGAAGTTAACCTAACTGGTCTGTAATTCCTCGTGTCACCCTTAGATCTCTCTTTGCAAATTGGAGATACATTTGCACATCTCCAGTCCTTCTGGACTTCCCCTGAGTCCAAGGATGCTCTCATCATTATGGGTAAGAGTTTGCTTACTTCCTTTGCTGCCTCCTTTAATATAACTAGATAGATCTCATCCACACCAAGTGCCATTATTGTCATTATCTGGCCCTCTCCTTCGATATCAAGTGGACCAGTCTGATTCAACCCACTTCCTTCTAGAGTTTATATGAGTAAAGAATCCTTGCTGTTTTTCTTAGCATCCTTTGCCAAAGATTTCTCGTAATCTGCCTTCGCTTGCCTAATCTGCTTTGTGACTTGATTACAGACTGGCTAATATCCGCTATAGGTTTCTGTGTCACCTGATAATTTATATACATCCCATGCATTTTTCTTGGCTGCTCTAGTCTCATTGGTTCATCTGAAATCGATTTAGGCCTAAATCATGAACAGTATTTCTTAATTGGTATGAAAAGCCTAGTAGCTTCCACGATTAGTTACTTGAATGCTTCCCGCTTAGAATTTACTGTTGGTAACTTCATCAGTTGGTCCCATTGTACAGAATTTAAAAACTGGCTGAGACCACTGTAGTCACCTTTATGGAAGCAAAAATCCTTCCCTTTACCCCTAATGGTAATTATATCTTTAAGTAAATCCCACATCAGTACACTGTGATCAGTGTCACCTAGTGGTTCCTTTATCTGCAAATTCTTAATGCACAAATAATCACTGCTGATAACCAGATCAAGAGTATCACACTCTCTGGTTGCCTCTCGAACATGCTGCTGCAGAAAACAATCATCCAATAATTCCATATAAGTCTTGCTAGTGTATAAGTGACCAACCCACAAGATCCAGTCAATATCTGGGAAGTTAAAATCCCTATTATAACACAATCTGATTTACTGGCCCATTCTGTTTCTCTGCACAATTGTTCATTTTACTCATTAGAGTCATTAGGCCTATAACACACTCCTACTCATTTTTGCTTTCCCAAACTGACTCAGCATTGCACTGTCCACCCATATAAACTGGATGCACTTCCTTAGATTTTTTGTTTCTTGACTAACAGCATAACCCCTCCTCCCTTCCTATCCTGTCTAAACATTCTATATGCATTGTACTTCCCAAATTCCAATTCTGCACTGCTTATATTTGTGTGACACCATGTCTCTGATATCCCAACAATATCTGCCTTTGATTTCTTGATCAGCACTTCAAATCCATCAAATTTATTTGCTATACTTCTAGTGTTGGTGTACATGGAAGTATACTTGCACCTATTCTTTTTCTTAGTTACTCTTAACACAGCCCATGTATTTAAATTTTTCAGAATGAAAAAACCAGTCCCTAAACCTCCCAGCACCTCGCCTCCAGGCCACTGCTCATTCAAATAGAAGCAGTGGAAGAATCACTTTCACCCCTGCCTGTGGCTACTATTAACCTTTTAGTCTGTGAATCCTACCAAGCTAGCAGTTTTCTGACCCACCTAACACTGCCTCAATAGCATCAGCATTGCACCCCTTCTATTTAAGTGAATCCCATCCCTTCAGAAGCAGTCTTTCCTGTTAACAAGCACAGACCACGCTGGGAAAAATTCTACCTCATGAACCTTGCAAAATATTTCCGGTGCCTAATTGATTGACAAGGCTCTCATCATGTACTCCTTCCTATCGTAAAAAAGTAAATTGCAGCCGTTATCAACCCACTGCAGGATGGAAGCTTCCTCAACAATTCGTGCTGAGGGAAATGGACCATAATCTACCACGCTGGCCCAGTTGGCAGATCGACTATATTTAGCAGTCAGGGGGCTTGAACCCCGGTCTATTCAAAGAGCGTGTGCTATTGCACTCCGCTCCTGACCACTCAGCTACAGAGGCCTTCCTTCCTATCATACATGGTCTGAATTGCAGACACTTTCAAATTTAACCCTTACTTATGACTTTTTTTCAACATTGACCTGTACAGTACTTACGAACTCCACAGATCTCCTACTCTTAATGTCATTAGTGCCATCGTGTACAACAGTATCACTTTTTGTGCCCTTAAAAGATATCTACCCTACAACACCATCACCATTTGCCCCTGTCAGACATACCATGTGACCCTCTTACATTTAACATCCAGATGGTCCCATTGTATAGAATTTGAAAACTGTCCAAGACTACTGTGGTCATTCTTACAGAAGCAAGAGTTCTTCTTGTTGAAAGTAGTTAAAATTTAATTAAGTCCCACATGAATAACACACTGTGATCACTGCCGCCCGTGTGGTCTTTTACCTGGAAGTTCTTAATGCATGACGGTTCACTGCTGATAATCAGATCAAGAGTATTGCTTCTGACCCAGTTAGCACTGCCTCAGTAGTTTCAACAAATATTCTTGCATTATTTTATTTAAGTGTATCCCATCCCTGTAAAAACAGTCTCTTTTATTAACAAGCACAGACGACACTGAGAAAAATTTTACCCCATCAGCTTTGCATAGTTTCTCCAGGGCAGAATTGATTGTAATCCCTCCTATCATGTACTTCCTCCCACGGGCTGGATCGCAGACACTTTCAAATTTAATCGTAAGTTGTGATTTTTTCTCAACATTGCCCTATATTTGTTAATTAAATCCTCAGATCTCCTACTCTTAATATCGTTAGTGCCACATATACAACACCATCTTCTTTCGTGCCCTTAACGGATGATATCTGACCTACAATGTGCCCTACTTTTGCTCCCTGACAGATCTACCCAGGTCCTATTCAACTTTTCTTTTTTTTGCACAACATATTTTCCATTTCCTTGGCAACAGAATTACAGACAGTTACTACCTCCTTTGGGACCAGTGCGTTCTGCTTTGGAGATTGCCACTATGTTGCACAATGCACAAGTGAAGGCACTGCCATTGAGTTGGGAAGCTGATTGCTTAATGTGCTGTCCTATTTTAATTTATTCGATGGCATCTGCCCTTTTCTTCAAGCTCCCATAAATGCCTATCAGATTGCTGGGTATGCACCTAATTTCTTTGTACTGTTTGCACTGAACACACACACAAAGATGGTGCCCCAAGATGGAGCCAAGGTCACCCTTGACTCCATTGTTTTGTCCTTTCCAGATAGATTGATTGACAAACAGCACAAGTAATACATTTCACTAGGTAAAACAGAAAAGCCCATTGCTTTTCTGTTTTAGTCTGAGTCATGATTAACATTTAAATTCAGTTTTACCTGGTAATAAAACACTATGTATTATGCTGTCAAGATTAAGTTACGTTATATGAATTACACTATACCTTTAGGTTTGTATAGTTTTAAATTAGTTATGCCTTACTAATATACAGTTTTTTAGCTAAAGCAATAAAATGTATGCCAGCATGTTGTGCCACATAATATGACATACAGCACCTTACTACAGAACTGTACCACAAACTTTGTGCAATCACGTTCGTCACAGATGACCACAACTGCATTCATGTGGGTGGATGCTGCATCATGAAATGCAAGACATCACATTGCTCATACTGTCATTGAGCAGAGATGACGGGAATCCCTGGTGCCGTTAGACCCTAAACACACACTTTACACTGTCATTGAGTTCTTAGCTAGCATTAATGTCAGAAGTGTTCTTCATCCATTCTACAACCCTGACCTTGCACCCTGAGATTATTTCTTTATTTCCAAAGAAGGAGTTGTAGGAAAAAGTTTCCAGTCATCAGAATTTGTAACTATGAGGGGTTTCCGAAAAGTAAGGTAACACATTTTTTTTCTTAATAATGGTGAAAGGGAATGAGATGACACGCGGTGGACAGATAGACCCATTAATAACATTCAAAAAGATCGCCAGTGCAGTGTTGCGGTACTGTCACCTCACAGCAGATTCCATTTGCAGAATGGCTACTATGTGCGAGTGTTGTCCAAAACAGATGTTCGTGAAGTTATTCGCTTTTTTCAAGCAAAAGGGTCTTCACCAAGTGACATTCACCATGAACTGGTTGCTGTGTATGGCAAAAAGGTGATGACAAAGAAGCAGGTGTCTTTTTGGTGCAATGAATTTAAAGCGGGCCCTGTTGACATTGAAGATCAACGTCGGGTGGGCAGGTGTGCTGCCCCGACAATTGTCAGAGGAGGACAAAGCAAAATGCATGGGGATGTGTCTGTTGAACCTGTTGCGATACAGCGACGAAGGAGAGGATTTTCTCGCTCGCATAGTCACAGCAGATGAAACGTGGGTTCATCACTTTACCCCGGAGAGCAAACAAGACTCCATGGCCTGGAAACATCCACAATCTCCTGTGCGCAAAAAATCAAAACTGTTCCCAGTGTCCGAAAAGTCATGGCCACAGTGTTTTAGGATTGCCAAAGCATTCTGTTGGTGGATTTCTTGCCAAAGGGAGGAACAATCAATGCACAGCTCTACTGTGTAATGTTGGAAAAACTGAAAGCCAACATTCAACGCAAACGACCAGGACTCCTGACAAGTGGCATGATTTTGTTTTCATGACAACGCAACTCAACACCACTCATGGGTCGTTGTGCTGTAATCGTTGGGAAACTCTGTCACATTCCCCCTGCAGCCCAGACTTAGCAGCACCTTCAGACTTCCATTTGTTCGGCCCTCTGAAAAAACACCTTTCAGTAAAGCATTTCACCATGGATGAGGAAGTTCATCAGGCGCTGCGATGTTGATTACTGCGTGTGGTCACGGACTTCTTCAATACTGGTATTAATAAATTTATCCATCATTGGGACAAGTGCATCAATAAAACTGGAGACTTTGTGGAGACATAGTGCATGTTCACTTATTTCTTGGTGTGTAATTTCAAATTTGTATTATTAAACATCATCGAGAGAAAAAATTTGTTACATTAATTTTCGGAAACCCCTCGTACATCAGAGGCAATCCTCAAACTCATGTCAAAAAATGGCTTCCACACATTTTTGAAGAATTGCAGAAACAGAATATGTACATTTCATCAAATGAGGACTACTTTTTGGAAGTACCATAAAAAGAAGAACGATTAATGAAGGAATTAATAAAACTAGTTAATAAATGTTAAAAAAATTATGATCATTCTTTATTGAACATCCCTTGTACCTTGAAGCCTTCCATCTGATCAGTGAAGAAGTTAGAAGACAGAGCCATCAGTGTCAATGCACTCATGATATATTGGCTTATGTTACAATAAATAAAGGGTGAAAGGGTAAATTTGGTGAAACTCAAGCATTTATTCTTGACATTTCTAAGGCTTTTGATTCTGTTTTGCATAAAGATTTTCTAAACATGCTTCCATCTTATGGATTGTCGACTGTTTTTTGCAATTGGGTATCCAGTTTTTTATCTGATCACTCCCTGTGGGTGATGGTAGATAGCTGCTTTCTAGCTTCTCCACCAATGCTGGTGTTTCCTAAGGTGCATTTCTTTCTCCCACTCTTTTTATCTTTTTTTTTTTTTTTTTTATTAATGACTTTCTATTGATTCAAAATGATATCATAGTT
Source organism: Mastigoproctus giganteus (assembly GCF_048544385.1). Lineage (NCBI taxonomy): Eukaryota > Metazoa > Arthropoda > Arachnida > Uropygi > Thelyphonidae > Mastigoproctus > Mastigoproctus giganteus. The sequence continues at coordinate 174,027,272 of NC_143580.1, forward strand.
TTGCTAATAATACCACATTGCATTCTACTTTCCACATTAACTGTGCCTCCATAAACATTTTCAACTTCTCGAATATTCAATGCCAATTCCTTAAATGCTGATCTTCAGGAAATTCTCCAATGGAGCAAAGATAACTTAGTTAATTTTAATCCTTCTAAAACTCAATCCTGTCTTATGTCTTGCAAAAAGGAGTACTGTGCCTGTGCTTATCTCCAGTTACACTCAGATTTCTAGACAAGATCACATATCTCTAATACAGATTACTTTGACATCTGATTCTCTCCCTCTGTTGGCATAACCACATCACAAATATTGCTTCCTTTGCATTGAAAAAAAAAAAAAAAACTGGGTTTTCTCTTTTGCTCTTGGCATTATTTCTTTTTCTAAACAATTACTTACCTTGTATAAATCTACTTAAAGATGTAACTACCATCGGGGGTAAAGGGGAGGGTTTTTGCTTTCGTAAGGGTGACTACAGTGGTCTCAGACAATTTTTAAATTCTATACAGTGGGACCAACTGATGATGCTACCAACAGCAAATTCTAAATGAGAAATATTCAAGGAAATAATCTTAGAAGCTACTTAATTTTTTTAAAAAACAGAAATACTGTTCAAGATTTAGACCTAAATGGATGCCAGATGAACTAATGAGACACGTGGCAGAGAAGAAAAATGCATGAAATACATATAAATTATCGGGTGATACAGAAGTTTATTGTAGATATAAGGTCGGTAATCAAGTCACCAAGAATGCAAAGAAAAACAGCAAAAACGTCTTTACTTAAATAAACTCTAGAAGTAAAGGGATAAATCAGGTTGGTCCACTTGATATCGATGGTTCGACTGTTGATGTTTGTGCTCAGATAGCTGACAAACTGAACGAGTATTTTGAATCTACATTCAAACATGAGGAATTCTATAGAGAAGTGGAGGATAAAAGCTTATTAAACTCTAACAGGGAGCTAAATGATTTTGTAATAATGTAGAGCAAAGTGGAGGAGAAATTGTTGAAGTTGAACATAAAAAAGGCACCTGGGACAAAAGGATTTATCAAGTTATATTAAAGGAGCCACAGAGGGAAGTAAGCAAACCCTTAGCCATAATTATGAGAGCATCCTTGGACTCAGGGGAAGTCCCCTCATGTGCAAATGTATTCCCAATTCAAAAGAGGGATCAAAGGGTGACGAATAATTACAGACGTATTAGTTTAACTTATGTTCCAGGGAAAATAATGGAGTCACTGGTTATAGAAGCATTGCAGGATCATCTAGACACAGCTTCCATAATAATTCAGACACAGCATGGGTTTGTTAAGGGGAAACCTTGTCTGACTAATTTGGATACTGTGATGTGTTCACAAAGGAACTCTATGCAGAAAATAATTTTGATATCATATACTTGGATTTCAGGAAAGCTTTCGATACTGTTGCACACGGAAGACTACTGTACAAATTGGAGCAGTATGGCATTACGGGCAAGTTGCTGCTATGGATGAAGGGATGGTTGATTGGGAGAAGACAGAGAGTGGTAATCAGTGTACGCTGCTCTTTGTGGACTAATGTTATTAGTTGAGTGCCCCAGGGTTTGGTGTTGGGCCCATTGTTGTTTTTTATATTTATTAATGATATTGATAAAGATATATCAGGCTTAGTGTCCAGGTTTGCAGATGATACAAAGGTTGGGAGGATTGTTAATAACAATAATAACAGGATCTGCAAAAGTTGGGCAGATGGGCGCTGAGGAAGTGACAACTGAAGTTTAATACTTACAAATACAAAGTACTGCATATGGGTTGAAGTAACCCCACAGCATGGAATAATGTTCCCACAAAACCTCTGTCAAACTTCTAGACCCCCTTTCAAAAGAGGGTAGTACTAGTTAATTAATGAACTATCCCTCAGAGTCTCTTCACTTTCTATTTCATAGACATTTTGTGATGCAGCTCTAAGCTATGCAGGGACTTTCTTGCAACTAAACAACAGGGAAGAGTTCCACAAAATTTATGGGGATCCTTGCAGGTTGCTTGGAATAATAGTGGAAGTTAAAATTATTATTAGAGTATGATAGACACTATTATAAAATTAATTGCCAGAATGCGGCGTCTGTGTAAGTGATAAAATCTTGTGAAAAATATTTTGATGAAAAATCAGTATAGTTGTTAATAATAATAATTTCAATATTTTTTAATGTAAATTTTTTAATGCTTAAAAAAAGTCTTAAAATAGTTTTGTGTTGTTTGTTTATATTAAACCTTTTATTGTTATAGCTAATTTCAAAACATTAACAAACTGTTGTCATATGCTGTGATTCCAAACTTTCAAGTGTGTGTGTGCCTCAAAAATAAACTCATATAATACTATTTCTTTTATCATTCTTTCTCTGAGAAAATGAGACATAATTACTCGCTCTCATACAGAAAGCTGTTCTACACTTTGAATATACTAAACGTGTATTCAAAAGTGAACATGATCAAGACCATTTTTTTATTCAAATGAAATCAGTTAATATTAATTTCAGAAAAACGCTGGTGGCATTTTTAAACTAAGCCTAGGTGGCATATTTAAACTAAAAGTTATGTGGAACAGTTTTACTTTTTTAAAAAAAAAGCATTTTTTTTTTTTTTTAATGAAAACCCCAAACACGAGAGGTATTAGAACCTATAGTACTTAGTTCCGTGCTTGGGTTGGAGGTTGAGAGGACTAAAGAAGATATTTGTTGACATTAGACTTCTGTAGACTGCAATTTTCAGGAAATACGTATGAAGGAAGATTGTTCCAGAAAATGGCAGTTCAATGAATAAATGAGGAAGCTGAAAAGGTTGGTTCTGTGAGTTTCAAGTTGGATAGTAAATGGATGTTGGCTGGTGCCGGCACGTGTTCACACTGTTTTGAAAGAGAGAGAGAGAGGGAATTATAGAAGCCAATTCAGAAGAACAGTGCCCATGGTAATATCTTTAGAACAGGCATGCAGCAGAAACAGTACATCTATGAGACAGCGAGTTGAAAGACTCTGTTAGAGATGTCATTAATTAACCTAACTGACCTCTTCTGAATGGAATCTAGAAGCCTCAGAGAGGTTTTGGGGTCACCGCCACAGATGTGGGAACAATATTCCATCGTAGGGCAGATTTGTGATTTGTACAGACTGAACAGCTGTTTAGAAGAAAAGTAATGCCAAGAACGAAAGAGAAAAACAAGTTTTTTTGATGCAGAGGAAGCAATATTTGTAATGTGCTTGTGCCAAGAGAGATTACAAGTCAGGGTAATCCCCAAAAGAGATATATCATTTTGCCTAGAAATCGGAGTGTCACTAAAGATAAGCATAGGAGCAGATGAATCCTTTTTGTGAGATATAAGACAAGACTGAGTTTTAGAAGGGTTGAAATCAACTAAGTTGTCTTTGCCCCACTGGAGAATTACTTGAAGATCAGCATTTAAGGAATTGGTAGCAGATATTTGAGAAGTTGAAGCTGATTGAGCAGTGCAAGATTTCTCAAAATGGAAATTGGAATGCAATGTGCTATCATCTATGGATAGGATTTCCAGTCAATGGAAGAAGGTCATTAATATACAAAGGAAAAGAGTGGGGGACAGAACTGAACCTTGGGTGACACCGGCATTAGTAGAGAAGTTAGAAGACAGAGAACCATCTACCATCACCCTCAGTGAGCAATCAGAGAGAAAACTGGATAACCAATTACAAAAAACAGTTGGCAAACCATAAGATGGAAGCTTGTTTAGAAGACCCTTATGCCAAACACGATCAAAAGCCTTTGGGATATCAAGAGCAACTGCTTGGGTTTCACTGAACCTTTCCATTGAATTGTCCATAAATGGGTAACATAAGCCAGAATATCACCAGTGGATCGACACTGACGGAATCCATACTGGTGATCGTTGATCAGACAGAAGGTTTCTAGGTAGTTTAAGAGTTGATGGTTAATTGATTTCTCCATTACTTTAGAAAGAGTAGAAGTAATTGCAATGGGACGATAATTGGATGGAAGAGATTTGTCACCCTTTTTAGGAACTGGCTGGATATGAGCAAATTTGCAAGCAGAAGGAAAAAAACACCTTTGCAATAAGAAAGTGAAAAAAGGCGGCAAAGAATAGGAGTAAGTTCAGGAGCACAGGTTTTGAGAACAAGTGGAGAAATGCCATCGGGACCTGGAGCTTTCTTAGCATCAAGATACGTCAAATTCTTTCTGACATCCTTTTCACGGAAGACCACAGGAGGCATTGAATGAGCATGTTGGGAATGGTGGGAGGTGTATTACCAAGATCATTAATACATGAGTTAGAAGAAAAATGGGATGCTAGCAGGTCAGCTTTATCCTTGGCTGAAGTGAAAACAGAACCATCTGGTTTTGACAGAGATGGGAGCAGAGATAGACAAAAGTTGCGGCCAATGTCTTTGACAAGAGACCGGAATGCTTGGCTAACATTAGGGCAAGAAGCAAGTTTTCTACTCTTAGCCTGTTCAGAATCTAGTTTGGACTGATTAATAACTGCTTTACAATTGTTGCGAGCTTGGGTGTAGGCAGAAAATGAAACTGAAGAATTGGAAACAAGCCAATTACGATATGCATCGTTCTTCTTTTTGAACAACCTTAGCACATTTATTGAAAAACCAAGGTTTAGATAAAGGACAAGAGTTTAAAGTGGATAAAGGATTCCATTCCTATAAGAATAATTTCACTGACACGATCTAAGCAAATGTTGACATTAGAAGTTTTGAAACAGTAGTCCAACCAAAGAAAAGAAGAAAAGAAATCTCGCAGATCATCCCATTTTGCATTCTTGTAATGCCAAACAACACGAGGTTGGGAATAGCCATGAGATAAAAGCTTCATTGGAGAAGAGAAAATCACCAAGTTGTGATCTGAGGTGCCTAAAGGACCACTCACTTCGACTGTGTACTTAGAAGGGCTGTATGTGAGAAAAAGATCAAGCGTGTTGGCTGTATGGTTAGGCTTGTCCAGTATTCTTGTAGGTAAATGAACAATCTGTGCAAGGTCAATAGTAATTGCAAAAGCCTCAGCATCTCAACCAGCTGGGTCATTGTGACTAGAAAACGGAAGCCAGCTGGAGTTGTGAACATTAAAATCACCAAGGAAAATTACCTCACTGTTAGGAAAGTTGGACTGGAGAAATCCAGTTGCAAAGAGAGGAAATCAAAGAGCTCCAAGTGATTAGTGGAGTTGGGAGAACGGTAGAGACAACAGATGAATTTGACAGAATGAGGTAGAGATTTTAGGCCAGAGAAGATCAAAAAGAGGAGATTCCAAATTACCAAGTCTCTGACAAGGAATATCGGAACAGACATATGCACAAGTACCACCTTTGAGGCGAAAGGAATCGTACAGCGAATAATTTGGGCAACTGAGAGGAGCAGTAGTTGAATCAACCGATAAGTAAGATTCTGTCAGAAAAAGTACTTTGGGTTTGGCAGACTGCAAGTGGAAATTGGCATCCTAGAGATTAGAATTGAGACCACGTATATTTGTGAAATGAAATAGGAAGTGTTTGGGAGGTTTAGATCTTTTCGCAGATAAGCTTACTCTAATAGTTTGACATTTCATGGTGTATTCAATAGTAAGAAAAAGTGGGTGGGACATGCTGTATGTAATAATGAAATTTTTAGAGACTAAACATGGGTTCCACCACTTCAAGCCTCCAGATACCCCCAGGGGCTCACATCTGGTGAGTATGGGCTTGGCACACCCAGGGTCCTGAGCTGGATATCATCATTCTTCTCTTTCTTGGTGATTTCTTTCTACTTCTCTCTCTCTCTCTCTGGGTAACTCGGGAATATATATATATATTTTGGCTGGTGCAGCATAAGCCTCAGGCTTCCTTGCACAATATGGCTAATAATTATAATAATAATTATAAACAAAGCGGTGGTATTGCACCGGTTGATAAGAGTCATCTACCGCCTAGTATATTGCCTGGTAACACAGAGGGGCAGCATTCCTCCATGTGGTTGGGCACCACACCTCAACCTGGTTACGTCTGCTTATGTTGGTTCACACCTGGGTGGTCACCCACAGTGTGCCTGTGCATGAGGATTATACCCAGGATTACTAATAGTACCACCATTGTGAAGGTGCAAGTAGAGGATTTGGCTGTCACAGACTGTCTGGGCTTCGCCAAAATTGGGTCCACTTGACTTGAGTGTCACCCGAATATCAGTTCCATCAGCATTTTAGACTCCCAGGTAGCAAGTACAGCTTGTCTGGCATATCTGAGAAAATGTCTGGGACAACCTCAAGGACTTGATTAGGCAAAAATTTAAATTTAGAGATTTTAAAATCTAAATGATAATATGAATGAAAATTATAATACTTCAGTTGACATATAATAAATAAAAAGCTCCAGGTGACAAGTAAATGGCCTATAAAAAAAAAATAAGTAAGTAAGACCCTGGTGTCTTTTAATTTAAAAAAAAAAAAAAAACTGTATGTGACAGGTGTTTTTTCTTTTTATGATAAATTCACACAGTGCTTCTATTGTATGTTTTTTTCCTATGTATTAGGAAAAATAGAGGGGGAAAAAAAGACCTATGAGTAATTTTGCAGCCAGATATGAAGTCTTCTGAGTAAAATAGACAGGCTGCCAGAGCAGGTCATGGGGTTTTGGCAATGATATACAGGAATTTTTCTTGCAGGGAAAAGGAGGTGATTATCCCTTTGTATAAGGCAATGGTCAGGCCCTGCCACACCTTGAGTACTGCATACAGGTCTGGAGGCCTCATTTTAGGAAGGATGTAGATTTGCTTGAGCGTGTACAGAGAAGGGCAACGAGATTGGTGAGGGGAATGAAGGGATCCTCTTAACAAGAGATGCTTAAGTTCTGCAAATTGCAATGGCTGGAGACTAGGCACCTGCACGGTGATCTGATTGAGGTGTATAAGGCCTTGAATGGGTTGAGCATGCTGAATTCTGATGGGATCCTTCCTCTTGTTCACATTACGAACCTAAGGGGGCATAAATTCAAATTGAGCAAAGACAGCTGTAGAATAGATGTGCTAAAATTTGCCTTTAGCCAGCAGGTGGTTAATTGCTGGAACAAACTTCCATCTGTCATTGTGGAAGTTGATAGCTTAAATAAATTCAAGGTGGAACTGGACAAACTTTTAGAGGGAATGGTTGTGCGATTTTTTTTTTTTTTTTTTTTTTTTTTTGGCTGATGCTAAATAAGTGCTAGGGTTTACAATACCAGCATTTTGGTTTTTTTAATTTATGAAACCGGGATACCGGTATTCCAAAAACAAACATTTTTCTCAATAAATTTTGATGACTATTAGTTGCAATAAAGTAAAGAAAAAAAACAAGTACTGTAATTACTTGAATTCATGTTTTAAATAAACTTTTATTGCAATAATAAATATTCTGAAAAAAATCATTAAAACACAGTTATTCTAAAAACAAAAAAATACATATTGTTACTGCAATGTTTAGTTATGTTTAAGCAACCACACTACCTGTCCGAATAAAGTTAACTCTTCAGAAACATAAGCAATCAATAGTATGATCGTTTAAAATGGATCTAATTTTGGTACATACAGTATTTTATTAGCGGCTGAAAATGCCCCTTCGGGTTCTATTCTGGTACTGAGATAATTGTAGTAGTAGTGGCATGTGATGCAAGAAAGCAAGTGTATGAGTTTATGCAGCATCAGCCAAAAAAAAAAAAAAAAATCACACCATTCCCTCCAAATGCCTGTCCAGTTCCTCATTAAATTTATTTAACCTATCAACTTCCACAACAACAGATGGAAGTTTATTCTAGCAATTAACCACCCGCTGGCTAAAGGCAAATTTCCACACATCTATTCTACATCTGTGTTTTCTTAATTTGAATTTATGTCCCCTTAGGTTCGTAATCTGAACAAGTGGAAGAATCCCATCAGAATTCAGCATGCTCAACCCATTCAAGGCCTTATACACCTCAACCAGATCACCGCGCAGGTGCCTAGTCTCCAGCCACTGCAATTTGCAGAACTTAAGCATCTCTTGGTAAGAGGATCCCTTCATTCCCCTCACCAATCTTGTTGCCCTTCTCTGTACACGCTCAAGCAAATCTACATCCTTCCTAAAATGAGGCCTCCAGACCTGTACCTAGTACTCAAGGTGTACTAGGTACAGGTCACAAAGCAATTGTACCATTGCCTTATACAGGCAATGGTACAGGACCTGACCATTGCCTTATACAGAGGAACAATCACCTCCTTTACCCTGCTATCAAAATTCCTATATATCATTGACAAAACCCCATGAGCTGCCCTGGCAGCCTGTCTGAATTGCTCAGAAAACTTCATATCTGACTGCACAATTACTCCCAGGTCTTTTTCATTTTCTACCACCTTAAGTGTAGTACCACACAGTTGGTATATTTCTCTGGGGTTACTTCTACCCATATGCAGTATATTGCATTTGTCAAGGTTAAACTTCAGTTGCCACTTCTTAGCCCATCTGCCCAAATTTTCTAGATCCTGTTGCAATAGCACACTGCCATTACTGTCATTAACAACCCTGCCAACCTTTGTATCATCTGCAAACTTCAACACTAAGCCTGATATACCTTCATCGATATCATTGATAAATAAACAAAACAACACTGAACCCTGTGGGACTCCACTAATAACATTAGTCCACTAAAAGCAGCATCCTTTGATTACCACCCTCTGTCTCCTCCCACTCAACCATCCTTTTATCGATTGTAGCAACTTACCCTTAATACCATTCTGCTCCAATTTGTACAATAGTCTTCCATGTGCAACAGTGTCAAAAGCTTTCCTGAAATCCAAATATATGATATCAAAATTATTTTTTGCATCCAGTTCCTTTGTAACCACATCATAATATTCTATTAAATTTGTCAGACAAGACTTTCCCTTAACAAACCCATGCTGTGTCTGAATTATTGCTGCAGTCTTGTCTAGATGATCCTGCAATGCATCTTTAACCAGTGACTCCATTATTTTACCTACCCGGAACAGAAGTTAAACTAACTGGTCTGTAATTACTCATGTCACCCTTCAATCCCCCTTTGTGAATTGGGGATACATTTGCACACCTTCAGTTCGTGGGGACCTCCCCTGAGTCCAAGGATGCTCTCATAATTATGGCTAAGGGTTTGCTTAGTTGCTTTGCCGCCTCCTTTAATATAACTGGATAGATCCCATCACTCCAGGTGCCTTTCTTATGTTTAACTTCAACAATTTCTCCTCCACTTTGCTCTCAGTTATTTCAAAATAATTAAGCACCCTGCTACAATTTGATAACCCCGTATTCGAGATCCCGGGCTCCTAGTATTGTAAGTCCTAATAAGCGCATATGCTTGCTTTCTTGCATCACATGCCTCTATTACTACTATTACTATTTGAACATATATTTTCTATCATTTTCAAATTAGGATCGTAATCAGCATAATAATTGATTTAGATTAACACAGTCAAATTGTTATCCAGCAGCTTGTTGGGTTGACCTTTTTTTTTTTTTTTTTTTTTCTTCTTCTCATTTGACTGTGTTTATTATATTCTGTATCTTTGGACACTGCATCCTGTTTTTCTGCAACATTTGTCCTAGCCACTACCTGCGGCTGAGTGGTCAGTACAAGGTTACATAAGTATACATGATCTGAGTGGCCATGGTTCAAGTTCACATGACTACTAAATACAGTACTGTTTATTGTATTTTCTCCCAATCTTGTGAACTCTTCTGATTGTACGGTTGCCTCCAAGTATAAGCAGAAAATTTATTTATTTATTTATTATTTTTAATTATATGACTGGTTGAAGCACTGTTTGTGTCAAGAATCCACAATCATTTATTATTTATATCGCTAGTGCTTTTTTATTTTCCATTTTATTTTTATTTTTTCCATTTCATAGTGATGTTTCAATTTTGTTCTAAATTAGCACTTTACTTTGATTATTTTTCCATGTTATAGAAACAGAATACATGAATATCTTCCAGAGTATGCCTGTAAAACTGGATGGTCATCATTATTGAGCTTCAATGCTAAGCCTGGCCCTGAACATAGAGTTCTTGATAGGTTTAGAGCTATTTCTGCTAATACTCCTCCCTACAAACTCTTAAGGAAATATTTGGAATTCTGCTGGTCTTTGCCATATTACGGGTTAGTGTTACTTTTAATTATAATATGTGTTTTTTTAATTTAACTGATTTAGGAAATTGGATTAATTTTAAAACAAATTTTTTGAAATATGTTACATTTTATCCTTGATTCTTAGCATCAAGAACTTTAGGTCAATTCCACATTTTATATTAGAACAGAAGAAATAGTATAAAAAAAAAAAAAAGCAACTAATGATTATAATTTCTCTTTATACATTAATTCCCTCTATATTTTTTTATTTTTAAATTATAAAATAATTGCTGTTATCTTATTGCACTGGTCAACATTGATTTTTCAAAAATAATTTACAAGTTACAATAACAACATTTCAGTCACAAAGACGAGTTCTTGTTTCTGAAGTGTTGTTCTTGTGACCGAAGTGATCTTTTGTGACAGTGACATTGCAAAGACAGCTATCATCAAAGAAGTGGTAAGAAAATAACATGAAATTTATGACCTTGTTATGTACATATTTCCAGTTCGGAAATAAACATAATAATACCAAAGTAGGTTTTGAGTGCTTTATTATCTTCAAGCAATGCTGTTTACCTATGCATCATATCGGTCAATTAATACCTTAAAATCCTATCAGCTTCTGCAAGCCCCTCAACGTGGGCACTTGTATGTGGTGAGGGGATGAGCTTGTGCATCCATGTGCTGTGACCCATGAAAACTTGGAAAGGGGATCCTAGTTGGTGAGGGGGAGGGCCCAGTCCTACCCCACTTTGGCCCCTGTTTTGACTAGACTGGAGGTACCAGGCTGGCATGACTGGGATCATTCGGCAGATAGTTCTTACTGCTAGGGTCAACTGCATTCCAATAAGGCTCCTTCCCTTTAATCCTGAGACAGAGTTAAGACCCATTGGAGATGGGGGTATGATGCTTTGAGTGAACTTGGCATCCCATCCACATATGCAATACCTGCTAGTTTGTGAATGAATGTCCCCTCATAGGGCTGCATGGTACACTTAGGGTATCAGATATTTTTATTTTACTGTTATGAGGTATTTAAAAATGTCTTCTTCTGGGCCCCAACATGGCCCCTGCCTAACCAATCAGACAGAAGTGATAACACCAATGCAGAAAGACCCAGAATGGATAATACGTCAATGACCCCCACTTTCCCCTCATCCTCCTTTCCACCAGAGAGCAGGCAATCAGGATCCCCAAGAGGGCGAGAAACGCATCCAACCAGTAAATAGCAGCCAGCCCTCATATGCCTAGAAGGTTTCTGGTAAGTGTATGTAGCATCATGATACAAATGGAGATGACTACTGTTAATCATTTATTCCCATTACCCACAATTAACTGAGCTTGCAAAAACCCGCCCAGAGGACCAATCAGCTGCCACTCCTATATCTCTGCCTCCAAATGCTCTCCCAGTAACAAAAATTGATAGAGATAAGATTTAAAAAGCTGAAATATAATACAGGAAAAATGGGTATTGAGGTAGAGGAAGTACCAGACGATTCAATTTAGTCTTTGAAAAGGAAGAAATGGACACACAACAGCATCCATACTTCCCAAAAAAAAAGAAACCCAAAACTGAAAAAACTAAGCCTTCAGCACTTCAGAAGCCATCTGACAGATCCACAAAGCTGATATAATGTCCAAATTCATACAATGGAATTGTCATGGAATATTAAAGATATCAAGGCTCTCATCCATAGGCACAAGTCAGTGTGCCCATTGTTTGCAGGAGACATATCTAAAGGCAGATGAATACCCTACCTTTACATAATGTCAGTGTGCATTATATGCAAAGACAGAACTGGGGATAGTTTAATGCAAAAATACCTAGAATGGATAATATGACATGGTGGAGTCACCATCCTAGTAGGCAACCATACCCCTTTCCAAGTAATCTCCCTTATAGAGGCAGTTGCTATTCACTTTTTTGCAGGGGTTTCTTCTAACAATATGTTCAGTGTGTTTGCCACCTGAGATCAAGATCTTCCAGAGAGACCTTGATGATCTCATTGTGCAATTGCCTGCTCATATTCTCTTATTAGGTGATCTTAATGGTCATGATATCCTCTGGGGTAGTGCAGACACTAATATGAGGGGGCCATAAAATAGATTGCATGCCCAAAAACAACAAGCTAACAAGCCATCCTAAATATGGGAATGAACACCTTTCTCCACACATCTACCCATACGTTTACTGCCATTGATCTCTCTGTCTGCTCCTCTTTTCTCCTTCCTTTATAAACATGGGAGGTTAAAGAAAATCCCTATAGGTGCAGTCACTTCCCTATGATATCTCTTCTCATTAAGGATATCTCAGTGGAAGTTTCATAAGGCTGACTGGAATGTAATGCCTTGGGACATCTGCCACAATTTGATATCGCAAGAGTCAACCAGGAGCCCATCAATGATACAGTTAAGTACATTACAGAAGACATTTCCCACACAGCAGTAGTTGTAATTTCAAAAACGTGTACACAGTTTCCACCATTCAAAACCTTTGTGGAATTTAGAGTGCACAGCAGCAAGAAAAGTCCAAAACAAGGTGTTGGGAGATATTCTGCCAATATCCCATGACAGAACATTTAATAACCATTAAAGGTGCATGTGCCAAAGCATGCTATATCCAACATCAGAGCCAAAGGGAATCGTGGATACGCTTTACCTCTTCCACAACCCAAGCTGCTAGCTCAAAAGTAGTCTAGAATTAATATTCAGAAAATGAAGGGAAAATATCCACCATGCCCTTCAGTGATCCTAGAGCACAATGGATTTCAAATTGCAGATCCAACTGCATTTCCAAATACTTTATGGAAAACATTTGCAAAAATCAGTGCAGTAACATTGTTTTCCTCTAGGGTTCTTGGCTCTATAAGAGAAAAGCAAGAAATGTGCATTAAACTTCTCTTCAAAAGGACTTGAACCATACAGTTAGCCTTTTACACACGGACAGTTAAGTGCAGCACTCTTTCTTACTTGAAAAAGTGCCACCTGGCCAGATGACATCCATTATGAAATGATAAAACACCTCTCACCACAATCTAAGGATCATCTTTTAATTTGTTTAGAATTTTGAATAGAATCTTTCTTGAAAAAGAATTTTAGGATTCCTGGTGCAAGGCAATTATCCTTGCCTTCCCAGTGCCAGGAAAAGATCATAAATATTCAAGTAACTACTGTTCCATTGCTCTGCCATGCTCTTTGTGCAAGATCCTGGAAAGAATGATCGCTTCTTGCCTTATGTGGTATTTAGAAACAAACGGCCTCCTTTCCAGGACACAGTATGGCTTCTAGAGAAACCAGTCCACTTTGGATCATTTAATTAGAGAAGAAACTCACATCTGTGATGCTTTTAGAAAATTCAAGCATCTGGTAGCGGTTTTCTCTGCTAGTGAAAAAGTGTATGATACAGCTTGGCAGTATAGCATATTGCAAAGCCTCGATAACTTTGGTCTTAGGGGTAACTCTCCTGTTTTTATTAAAAACTTTCTTTCTAATCACTAATTTCAAGTTCATTTAGGATCCACACTCTCTCTTGAGTGTTTTTCCAAGAGGAAGGAGACCCACAAGGATCCATTTTAAGTGCATGCTGTTTGCTATCAAAGTAATCTCTATCATAGAGCAACTTCCACCAGTCGTATGCAATGCCCTCTACATTGATGACTATAGTATTTTGTTATGCAATGTGAGGGTCATTGAAAGGCAACTGTAAAAAGCAGTTGATCACCTTACATCTTGGTCATCAGTAATGGATTCAGATTTTCATCACAGAAGACTGTTTGTGTTCACTTTTTCACAAATGTAATCTTCATTCTGACCCAGAATTAAGGCTAGGCAAAACAATATTCCAGTGGTAGCAGAAGTCAAATTCCTAGGGCTTATTTATAAAAAGAATCTGACATTTCTACACCATATTCATCAGCTAAGGACAAGTTATTCCAAAGGGCTTAACATTTTTTGTGCCCTTTTGTCAACTTCATGGGGGTGCAGTTTGCTGTATGTGGGCACTAAATATTAAGAGTAGGAGATCTCAGGACTTACTTAACAAGTACAGGAGGGAATACATGTTTGAGAGCCTTGTCAATCAATTTGGCCCTAGAGAGAATGTGCAAGGCTCATGGGGTAGAATTTTTCTCAGCTTAGTCTGTGCTTGTTAACAGGAGAGATTATTTTTACAGGGATGGGATACACCTGAACAGAAGAGGTGCAAGAATATTTGCTGATGCTATCAAGTGATAGATGAGTCGGAAAACTGCTAGCTTGTGGGGGGGGATACACAGACTAATAGCTTAACTAGAGCTGCAGGCAGAGCTGAAAGTGATTCTTGCATTGCTACTATTGCTACATGCAGCAGCCTAGAAAGCAAGATGTCTTCACCAATATTCACCATTAAAGCTTTGAATTTGAAGTACTGATTAAGCCATCAAATGCAGACATTGTAGGAATTGTGGAAACATGGTGTCACTCAGACATAAAGTGATACTGAATTTGAATATGGGGAGTACAGTGTATACTGGAAGGACAGACAGAAGAGAATAGGTGGAGGGATTATACTGTTAGTTAAGAAGCATAAGTTCAATAGTAAAGCTTAATTATACGGTACTCATCTCAGATGATCTGCAGTGGTTGCTTGAGAAGGGTTGGAAGAATAATTTTGGGGTTTAAATAATTTAGAGTTTACATGGGTTAATTAGTAAGGATACGGGATTAAATTAATTAAAAATTAAAATGGAATTAAAATATGCGCAAGGAAGTAGAAGTTCACGACTCCGTCCTTGGTTGTCATTGAAGAATTAATTGAATTAAGAACTCTAAAATATGTGAAAACGGGTGGGCCAAAAATCATAACGATTGACTTTAGTTTTTTAACGTCGTCAGTTGGCAATATTAAGCGAGGAGAGAACACGTATTGTATTTAAAAGAATTTCTATGTTGCCGTGATGCTCTTTGCGACATGTGGGAATCTTAGGTGTGTGAGATTCCAGACCGGGGAAAGTTTGGAGGGTAGTTTCGCATTTATGATGTTTAATTTAGAGTGACGGCGGAACCATTCTATAACGAGGGCTTCATATTGAAGAATTTTGTAACTAGTTTTTAATTTTATAATGGTAATAGCTGAATCAACTAGAGAGGTGTGGTTGTGGGAATGTACGTGTAGAGTAAGTTCAGTACTGGATTGCCCTGTTCTGAAACTGTTGTAATGGTAATAAGCCCTTGTGTTAGAGGTTTTTGTGGAACCGAACTTGGTAGTGGTGCTTCCGATGTAGCAGGCATTGCAGTTTTGCTGGCATTTAATTAAATATATATTATTCATGTCGCCTGTCGAGTATTTATATGTTTCTTTATATGTGTTGAATAACGACCAGAGTGTTATATGAAGAAAATATCAGAGTAATGTCAGTGCCCGCGGACACCCGACGGAATTGTCCGACGAGACTACTGTGATAAGGGAGAATGATGCGCGTGCTCCCTTTTGTGTTATGTTTGGTTGAATTATTGGAGTTGTTTTTAGCAATGGAAATAATGTGTTGAATTAATTGAAACGGGTATTTTCTGGACATGAACTTTTTTGTGAGATATTGTAGTTCAATAGATAAGTCATCTTGTGATGAGCTGTATTTTATAGCGTTGTGGATTTGGTTATAAAGAACAGCTTTTTTTTGTACTAAGTTGGTGGTGTGATGCAAAGTGTAGCTATTTTCCTGTGTGTGTGTGTGTGTGTGTGTGTGTGTGTGTGTGTGTGTGTGTGTGTGTGTGTGTGTGTGTGTGTGTGTGTGTGTGTGTGTGTGTGTGTGTGTTTTCTAAAAATCTTGGTTCCCAGTTTGGTGCCTATTTTGTATATTTTAAGGTTAAGGAAGTTGATTTGTTTATTAACTTCTGTTTCAAGTGTATATTTCAGTCTATCATGTATTGAGTTAAACTTAATAAAAAGATTGTCAGTTGTAGTTCTATTTCCTATTATAAGTATGTCGTCTGCATAACGTATATATAGTTTAATCCCCGAAGGGTAAGGCTGTAGTATTTGGTTTTCTATGGTTGCTAAATAAATTTCAGATAAGGGGGTGGAAATTCCTAGACCCATGGGTAGGCTGAATGTTTGTTGAAATATTTGGTTATGGAACCTGAAGTGTCTAGCATCCAGTAAAAACGAAGTAAGTTTTCTAAGATATTGTTGAGGAGAGGGAGGTGCTATTGATTAAAGTATTATCTTTCATTAGGTATTCTCGCAAGGCTTGTAAAGTGAATGGTAAGTTTTTTTTTTTTTTTTTTTTTTGGTAGTTGTTGGCGCTTAGGCTTCTGTGGCCATAATGCACCTCCCAAGGTTTTTGCAGTACTTTGATCCAAGCCCGAGGTGGGAATCGAACCCGCGACCTTTGGGTTGCCAAGCAGGCAGTTTACCCACCCGGCTAGCCCAGTCGGCGAATGGGAAATGTACATTTGTATATAAAGACACCACGTCAAAGGACGCTAAAATGTCTTCATTGGAAATTGTGGTGGTACTTATTTTTTCAAAGGCTTGTTAGTGTTACTAATTTTAAATTTTGAGAATCTTGTAAGGGGGGGGGGATATAATTTTTACTAAAAAGGCAGATAGGTTGGCGAAGGCAGATTTGCTAAAGGAAATTATTGGTCTTAGGGAATGGCCGGGTTTGTGTAATTTGGTGATACAAAACATGTGTGGGAGAATGTTATTATGTATACCAATTTGCTGTAATGTGTGTAAATTAATTTCTTTGTTTGATCTTATTCTTCTTAGGATTACATAGAGTTTGTTTTTGAGTTTGGAAATGTATGTATTATCAGTTTTGTAGGTGTCTTGATCATTAGCATTAGCATTAGTAGAGGCATTTGATGCAAGAAAGCAAGCTTATGCAGCATCAGTCAAAAAAAAAAAAAAAAAAAAAAAAAAAAAAAGTAACATAAATAAATAAAAATAACCACTTCCACTTCACCCCTCTGTTCGTTCGAAATACCTGTCCAGCTGAGCCTTAAACTTATTTAGGCTATCAACTTCCACGACAAGGGATGGAAGTCTGTTCCACCCACCAACCACCCGCTGGCTAAAGGCAAATTTCCGCACATCTATCCTACATCTGTCTTTCCTCAATTTGAATTTATGCCCTCTCAGGTGATTTTTCTGAGCTAGAGGAAGAATCCCATCAGCATTGAGCATGCTCAAACCATTCAAGGCTTTGTACACCTCTATCAGATCACCCCGCTGGTGCCTAGTTTCCAGACACTGTAATTTGCAAAACTTAAGCCTTTCTTCGTAAGAGAACCCCTTTGTCCCATTCACCAATCTAGTTGCCCTTCTCTGTACTCGTTCCAGCAGCTCTACATCCTTCCTGAAATGAGGCCTCCAGGCCTGTATACAGTACTCTAGGTGTGGCCTGACCATTGCCTTATATCAGAAAGGATGTGTTCCATTTTTTTCAATGTAGGTGCTTTTGTCTAGTATTACAATTGTGTCGCTTTTGTCAGCTTTTTGTATAATAATGTCTAGAATATTCCGTAGTTTTTGTATGTCTAATAACTGTTGTTTTTTCATATTGAGTTTGGGGGTAAGTTTTGAATTAATAATGGCATTTATTTGATGTATAATTCGCCATTTTTTGGGGTGGTTTTCGAGTTTTGTTTGTAGTTCTATGATGCAATCTTTGATGGGATAATGGTGGTCCCTTATGGCAAAGTTAAACCCATGTTCCAGTCCTGCAAGTTCGGTGGTAGTGAAAGTTTTTGATGAAATATTAACGGTGGAATTTTGTGGGGGGGGGGGAAGGTTTGTGTTTTGTCTGTGAGTGTATTCCATTTTTTAATGTGTCTTTGTTCCACGTTTTCGAGGGCAGCATTGATGCATATGTCATTGAGGTTAGTAAATTCTATCCAAGTTTGGGGTGTCATTTCTTTTTTAAGATTAAATCTTAGTTGATGTATTTGATTTAGTAATTGATATTTTTTGTTGAACCTTTTATGTAATTCTTCCCCTATAATGGCAATAGAGGTTTGGTGTATAATGGGTGGATATCTTTTGCAAGTGTTTTTGGGAAAAATACGAGCGAATTTTGGAATTATGTTGTGATTGAGGCATTTTTGGAAGAATGAAATATGGAGTTTGTTGGTAAAATATTTGACAAGTAATTTTGAAAGATGTGTCTTTTTGTCTAACATGTTCAAAGGCATCAAGGATCAAGAATTAGATAGGCGGTGCAGATAAGGTGTGCACTATAAGATACTTTAACTTATAGTTGAAGTATCTTATAGTTTGACAATTGGATAAGTTATAGAATATCTTAAATACCGCTGTGGTTGGACTAAGTTCAATAACAAAGCTTAATTATACGGTGCTCACCTTAGATGATCTGCAGTGGTTACTTGAGGAGGGTTGGAAGAATAATTTTGGGGTTTACATAATTTAGAGTTTACATGGGTTAATTAGTAAGGATACGGGATTAAATTAAATAAAAATTAAAAATTAAAACGGAATTAAAATATGCGCAAGGAAGTAGAAGTGCACGACTCCGTCCTTGGTTGTCATTGAAGAATTGATTGAATTAAGAACTCTAAAATATGTGAAAACAGGTGGGCCAAAAGTCATAACGGTTGACCACAGTTCAGTGTTGGCATTCGAGGTGAGCGGACGCGCTTAGTTAGGGCTCCTCAGTTAAGTGGTTTACTTTTGGATAGTGCTTTTAAATATTTGATTTATTTAGATATTGTTGGATTATTTTGTTATAGGTTTTCCTATAACAAAATAAAAAAAGAGCCTTCAACATGTCACAGGGTATCGTGACTCATACGGAAATAGCCGATGGCGATTTACGGGTGAGTAATGATTTAATCCGTTGTGGAACCTGTGGAATGTTTTCCAAGGTCGACCTGGTGACTAATCCTACCTCACCTGGGGATTCTTTTCTTTGTGATCGATGTAAGGAGTGCACCGATCTTAAATTACAATTTGGTGCACTGATGGAACAATTTGAGTCCCTGAAAAAACGGGTGCTTGCCCTCGAGAATAATGCATCTGGGATATCGTCAGGGACTCAAGACTCCAGCAATCTACCAAGTGATGCACACCCGATTCGGGCCTAAAAACAGAAACAACCAAGTGCAAACTACTCTGGTTAAAAAGGACATGGTTTTATTAGGAGACTCCATTGTCAGGGAAACGGGGAATATTTTTTGTAATAAGGATAGGTGGCGTAGAACCAGGGTATGTCTGCCGGGATCAACTATTGATGATGTCACCAACAGATTGTCAGATTTTAAAGGGGGTAAAGAGAATATTATTATTCATGCGGGGACTAATGATATTAAACGTACACAATCTGACGATTTGTTGGAAAAATACAGGACCATGCTGAGGAAATGTCGCGAGCTAGGCCGTAATGTCTATGTGTCTGCAATTCTGCCCAGACACGATAGGAGGGATTATATGTTAAGAGTCTTGTGGATTAACTCAAGACTTTAGGGAGGAAATTTCTATCAGCATGGCCCACACTTGTAGGTAGAAGGAATTTGTTTTATAGAGATGGGATACACTTAAACAAAGGTGGTGCAAACGTTTTTGCCAGTATTATTGAGGATATCCTTAAAGGTTCAGGGAAACTGCTAGTTAGGGGGGATGTGGGTAATACTGACACGAATTTATCTGATAATATTGGTCAAAGTAACTCTTGCACATACCTTAAGAGTTCTTATCTGTATTACCCCAACTGGACGTATTATCTAGATGTTTTGGCGGCAGAAACATTTCACATGAGCAGGTAGCTAATATCAGGGAAAAGAGCCTAAAAAACTTCAAGGGTTGTGTTAGGGTTGTTAAATATACAAGAACAGTAAATCTTAATTGTTTATACAGTAACGTTAGAAGTGTCGTCAATAAAATGAGCGAATTCAAACTGCTGGTTAAAACAAGTAACGCGGACATAATAAGGCTTACAGAGACATGGTGCCACCCGGAAATTGGGGATGATGAGTTTAAGTACGGCTTGTATAATGTATTTAGGAAGGATAGGGTAGATAGAAGGGGTGGTGGGGTAATGCTTCTTATCAGAAGCAGCCTGAGTGCGACGATAGCTTTCCCGGATTCAGACATTTCACATGCTAGTATAGAGTCTGTATGGTGTGAGATAGTTGGAAAACGGTATAATGTGAGTAGGAGTAATCTACAGACCAGGTGATTGTGAAGATTATGACAAAAGCCTCTACATGCAAATGGAATGGGCAAGTAAGCGTCAGTGCCTTATTATGGGTGATTTCAATTTGCCTCTAATTGATTGGAGTAAATGGGAAGGAAACTCGACATGGGGAACAAAATTTTTAAATCAACTAGATGACTGTTATTTGTATCAACACATCAGGGAAAGTACTAGAGAAAAGAATATCCTAGACCTCATCATCACACATGAATCAGATGACATAACAGGACTGACAGTAGAGGAACCAGTAGTAGGAAGTGATCACGGCGTTCTACGGTGGATGATGACGAGAGAGGTGGCAGAAGTAAAAGGCAAAGGAATGGGTTATAATTTCAGAAAAGGAAATTACGATGCCTTAAGGTACTACATGGCCTCTATTAACTGGGTAGATATCGTGCAGAAAATGAATACATTTGAACTGTGGTACGCTTTTAAAACGTTAATCACAGATGCCTTGAATGCGTATATACCATTAAAAAAATACTCCACGAGGAGGGTTCCAAGTTGGATGAATAGTGAAGTTGCCACATTACTTGAGCAGAAAAAGGTGGCATGGGAAGGTTACAGAGCAATAAAAAGTACTGAAGCCTATAACAGCTACAAGATGATCTGTAATAGAGCCACAGAAAAAGTTCGACAGGCAAAGTCAGTTTATGAGAAATCACTAGCAAACAGAGCAAAGAGGGGGGATAAAGAATTCTTCACATATATAAATGCCAAGAAGAGCAGGACAAACCAGATCGGACCTTTACGTAAGGGAAAGGGGATAGTATTAAATACACCAGCTGCCGTTGCAGATGAACTCAACAGTTATTTTGCATCGATATTTACAAATGAAAAACCTTTTGTGGCAATGGGAAATTGTGGGAGCGAAGTTAAAAAATATGTAATTAATGATATTGAAATTTCGCAAGATTATTTAATGAAAAAACTTTCGAGCCTACAGACCAGTAAGGCTCCTGGAGTTGATGGAATATACCCTATAATCTTAAGGGAGGCGGCAAGCGAGTGCATTGAACCATTGAGGCTAATTATGCGAGCATCACTAGACTCTGGGGAGATTCCCTTGGATTGGAAAAGTGCAAATGTATCTCCCATACATAAGGGTGGCCCAAAATTCATTATACTGAAATTCTCAAGGATACTCAGCATGGTTTTGTAAAGGGAAAATCATGTTTAACAAATCTGGTTCGCTATTTCGAAAGGGTCACTCAGGAGCTGGATTTAGGGAATAATTTTGAAATTGTTTGTTTAGATTTCAGCAAAGCTTTTGAGTCAGTCCCACATGAGCGGTTGCTTTATAAGCTGGAACAGGTTGGAATCACTGGGAAAATCCTTAGATGGATAGAAGGATGGCTTCAGGGCAGGAGACAGAGGGTTGTGATAAATGGCTATTCCTCAGATTGAGTTGATGTAAGAAGTGGGGTTCACCAAGGATCAGTATTAGGACCACTGTTGTTTTTAATTTTCATAAACGACATTGATGAAGGGATAGAGGGCGTGATGTCTAAATTTGCAGATGATGTTAAAATTGGTAGAGTAGTTAATGATC
Organism: Mastigoproctus giganteus; assembly: GCF_048544385.1. Classification (NCBI taxonomy): domain Eukaryota; kingdom Metazoa; phylum Arthropoda; class Arachnida; order Uropygi; family Thelyphonidae; genus Mastigoproctus; species Mastigoproctus giganteus. The sequence continues at coordinate 174,049,136 of NC_143580.1, forward strand.
ACTGTCAAGCTGAGCTTCTTCAGAGAGACCTAGATAGACTTCAGGAATGGTCGGAAAAATTGCAGCTATGCTTTAATCCAACAAAGTGTAAGGTATTACCCCTGGGAAACAGTAATCCCAAAATAACTTATTCGCTTGGTGGAGTTCAACTAAACCCAGTACTGGAGGAAAGGGACTTGGGTGTTATGATACGGTCAGACATGAAATTCTCTGAGCATTGTAAACAGGTTGCAAGGAAGGCCCATGGTGTCCTATCAATGATCTATCGAACTTTTGCAAGTAGAGATAGGGACGTGATAATCCCATTGTATAAGGCTTATGTTAGACCACACTTGGAATACTGTGTTCAAGTATGGAGACCGCACCTAAAGAAAGACATCGAGCTTCTTGAAAGGGTGCAAAGACGGGTAACTCGCCTGGTGAGATCGGCAAAAGGGCGTCCTTAAGAAGAAAGACTTCGAATATGTGGGTTGCAGAGTTTGGAAACTAGACACCTTAGAGGAGGTTTGATTGAGGTGTTTAAGGCTCTGAGAGGCATCAGTAAAATGAATGAGGACGAAATTTTAAAGATTATAAATGATGCTAGAACTAGGGGACATAAATTCAAGTTACAGGGGGAAATGTTTAGATTGGACTGCAGGAAGTTTTATTTTAGCCAGCGAGTTATAAATTACTGGAATAAGTTGCCTTCGTGGGTGGTAGAGGCCGACAGTTTGGGGAAATTCAAAGGTCATCTGGATAGTACTTTCCGGTAAGGGAAGCGCATAGGATGATAGGTTTAATTTCCATTTCTTTTATTAATTATTATTATTTATGTTTTTTTGTTTTTATCATTGTTTTGTTCCGATTTTTTTTTTTTTTTTTTTGGCTGGTGCAGCATAAGCCATAGGCTTTCTTGCACCCTGCGGCCATTGCTAATACTAATACTAATAACTTAGTTTTTTAATGTCATCAGTTGGCAATATTAAGCGAGGAGAGAATGCATATTGTATTTAAAAGAATTTCTATGTTCCCGTGATGCTCTTTGTGACATGTGGGAATCTTAGGTGTGTGAGATTCCAGACCGGGGAAAGGTTGGAGGGTAGTTTCGCATTTATGATGTTTAATTTAGAGTGATGGCGGAACCATTCTATAACGAGGGCTTCATATTGAAGAATTTTGTAACTAGTTTTTAATTTTATAACGGTAATAGCTGAATCAACTAGAGGGGTGTGTTTGTGGGAATGTACGTGTAGAGTAAGTTCAGTACTGGATTGCCCTGTTCTGAAACTGTTGTAGTGGTAATAAGCCATTGTGTTAGAGGTTTTTGTCGAATCGAACTTGGTAGTGGTGCTTCCGATGTAGCAGGCATTGCAGTTTTGCTGGCATTTAATTAAATATATGATATTGTTCATATCGCCTATGAGGTATTTATATGTTTCTTTATATGTGTTGAATATATGTTTCTTTATATGTGTTCGTGGGCACTGACATTACTCTGATATTTTCTTCATATAACAAACTTGGGTCATTATTCAGCACATAAAGAAACGTATAAATACCCAATAGGCGACATGAATAATATCATATATTTAATTAAATACCAGCAAAACTGCAATGCCTGCTACATTGGAAGCACCACCACCAAGTTCGGTCCACAAAAACCTCTAACACAAGGGCTTATTACCACTACAACAGTTTCAGAACAGGGCAATCCAGTACTGAACTTACTCTACACGTGCATTCCCACAACCACACCCCTCGTGGTCAGGAACGAGAGTGCATAGTATGCGTTCCTTGAGTGGACCAGGGTTCAAACCCATGACTACTAAATACGATAAACACTTGTATTGGCGATTTATTGTAAACTCTACTGACTTGGTTGTCGTGCTGGAGTATAAACAGAAAAATATATATAGTTGATTCAGCTATTACCATTATAAAATTGAAAACTAGTTACAAAATTCTTCAATATGAACCCCTCGTTATAGAATGGTTCCGCTGTCACTCTAAATAATTAAACATCATAAATGCGAAACTACCCTCCAACCTTTCCCCGGTCTGGAATCTCACACACCTAAGATTCCCACATGTTGCAAAGTGCATCACGGGAACATAGAAATTCTTTTAAATACAATACGTGTTCTCTCCTCGCTTAATATTGCCAACTGACGACGTTAAAAAACCAAAAGTCAACCGTTATGACTTTTGATCCACCTGTTTTCACATATTTTAGAGTTCTTAATTCAATTAATTCTTCAATGACAACCAAGGACGGAGTCGTGCCTTCTACTTCCTTGCACGTATTTTAATTCCATTTTAATTTTTAATTATTTTAATCCCGTATCCTTACTAATTAACCCATGTAAACTCTAAATTATTTAAACCCCAAAATTATTCTTCCAACCCTCCTCAAGTAACCACTGCAGATCATCTAAGTATAATTAAACTTTGCTATTGAACTTAGTCCAATCACAGCGGTATTTAATATATTCTATAACTATTAAATCTAAGGCAGTGCTGTTGTTGTTGTTTGGTTTTTAGGAGCATTAGCAACTAAGGCCATATTGCTCCGGGAATATGCAGTGGTCATTCCCTGACCTTTCCGCATCCTCCGTATTTGGTGGTGACGGGCTCGAACCCTGGTCTAATCAAGAAGCATGTGCTACGCACTGCTGCTCCTTCCCACCTGGCTACGGAGGCACCTCTAAGGCAGTGCATCCAGTTCACATCAAACAGGGCGACAAGTGCAATGCTGGGTCAGTTTGGTGTGATATATGCATTGGGAAAACAAAATTGAGAATAGGAGTGTGTTGTAGGCCTAATGACTGTAATGAGTACAGTAATACCCCGACTTACGCTACCCCGACTTACGCGAACTCAGAGTTACGCGCTTCTTGATTTTTTCGTTTGGCAATGCTGCCGGCCACTATCTTCTAGGTCGTTTTTCATATGTTATCGATATACGGTGCGATGGCGGAGAATGAGAGCGAAAGATGAACAAAATTCAACTTTGCTGCATTTATGTTTTTTATATCAGTGAAGGGGAAACACATTTCACCATAATAACGTAAAAACCAACACAATTCCAGCTATCGGCATGATCGCAAATGCAATTAGATTGAGTTTACTACCAGTTTATAACAGATTTCACTAGCAGAAACGCAACTGGATTTTTATTGTTTTATGGTAGTAACCCCTAGAAATGTGAGGTGTTAATAGTGTATCTCTGCCTTTATGGTGTTGTTTATTCAGTTGCTACATGCGTGCAGCTTTGTTTATGCGTATCAAGCGTGCCTCCTCGTTTTGTAATTGTGCTTTATTCCCTAAAAATGAGTAAAATACTTAAAATTAAAAAGTGTGAAAAGGAAGCGTCCTGGTGAAGACACTGTAGATTCAGAGAGAAAAAGAAAAGCAATTATCGATAAACAGAGGCGGACTGGGTCAAAAATTCTTACCCGGGAAAATTTATAGTGGCCTCATACTATGGTTTATGGCCAAAATCACACCGGCCCACCGGGGTTTCCCCGGTAAGGCTTATGGCCAGTCTGCCTCTGTCGATAGAGAAAAAATATGAAATTGTGAAACGCTTTGAGCGAAATGAAAGACCATGTGATATTGCACGTGCTACAGGCCTAAATGAAGCAACGGCGAAAAGCACATGACAATTGCAAACTTGACAGGTTGAAAATTGAAAAGGGCTCAATTGTAAAGGGCTTAAAAATTTTAGAAAACATAGACTCCAACGAAGAACGCGTTATAGCTACAAAGCACGGAATAAAAAAATTATTAGCTTGCTACGAAGAAATTCTGCGTGAAAAAAAGAAGGCGCTGTGTCGTCAGACGAATTTGTTAGATTTTATGAAGCCATCGACATCGAAATAACTTTTTTACGTAAGTCATTTGTTTTTTTAATACGTATTTTGTATTAATATGTATAAAGAACTGCAATTTTATTAATATTTTTCTTCTAAACTAGTGTTTTTGTTAGTCCTTGGTCCCAATTAAGCAAAATTTATATGTATTTATATGCAAAGTTTTACCCCGACTCACGCAAATTCGACTTAAGCGATTTTCGTCGGACCCACCTATCGCGTAACTTCGGGGTGTTACTGTATACCAAACAGTTATACAGCAATCCCTCATTATAACGTGGTTTGCTTTACTCTAATTTGCTATAACGATGTTCTTATATTATAACCTGTATCTCACTGTAATGCTGCCTCTAATAGAAAGATACTGTATACCCTATTGAAAAATAGATGTACTCCCTATCTCTTCTTTTGTTTTACTGTGGGAACTCTAACTTGCGAAAAGGTTTTTCACACAATCAACCCCATGAGTGCTAAATGCGGTGCTGTTTCTTGTATTCTCTTATCTTCTGAACTTCTCTCACCATGTGGTCATCCCAAAGTACAGAAAATTTGTTTGTTTTACTGTCCAAGTGGCCTTTTGTACTCCATTCTACGTAAGTCATAATATTTTACTAATAATTTACGTAAGTCTACGTAAAATTACTAACGGTCCCACCATCGTGAAGGTGCAAGCAGAGAATTTGGCTGTCACAGACCATCCGGACTTCGCCGAAACTGGGTCCACTTGACTTGAATGTCACCCGAATATCAGTTCCATCAGCGTTTTAGTCTCCCAGGTAGCAAGTACAACTTGTCTGGCCTATCTGAGAGAGAATGTCTGTGACAACCTCAAGGACTGACTTGAGTGTATGGGGCTCTCACAGTGATTTTCCTTTGCGAGAGATACTGTGCGATGCATTTAAAGATATTTGTAGGGAGATTTGCCCTTCTGAGCCTTGCCAGGATGCTCAGCCACCAAAGGGTTGAATGCCCCAGCAAAGTCAACAGAAATGACAAAGAAATATTTTGGTCACAGGCACTGGCCACATTTATAATTTGGTCCAGGGCATCAGTAGTAGAATTGCCTTTCCTGAAGCCATATTGGTTGTCAGAGAGTAGGTTTGCTGCAGAGTAATACTTCTCAATTCTTTGTTTCAACATGTATTTGAATACTTTACTTATAACTGATAGTAAGGCAATTGGGCGGTAAGATCCTGGTAAGTCTTGTCTTTTGGACGAATTTTTAAAGAGCTGCGGAACGTATTCAATGGCTTTCTTTATGATTTCAAGTTCTAATTTTTTGAAGCCTGGTGTCTTTCTATTTCTGGTTAGATGGGCAGCGAGGTATAAGTCCTTTTCTTCAATCTGATCCGTTAAGTAGTTTTCATTGCTTTTGCATAGTTGGATCTGCTGCAGTGTTGAAGGATTTACTGCTGGGCGAAAAACAGTATTCAGGATGTTTATGGATTCACTCCAGTTGGTCGTTGCTTGATTTAGTTGGGTTTTGGTGGAGTGAATAACTTCGCCCCTGGGGAGTCTATTTGTGGTGATTTTGTACACCATCCCCCGGGGTTTATTATTTCCCACTGTGGAGACTACAATGGGAAATTCTTTTGCCATATCAATGTTCTGTATTGGTTCCTCTTTTCCCTGTAGCTTTGCTCAAGGGCATCAAGTTCTGGTTGTGTCCTATGGGCATGTTGGAACACTCATCTTTTGGCTTTCACCTCTTGTCGAAGTTTCTACAGGTCTCGGTTCCACCACGAGATAGTTCTTGACTGAGGTTTTTTCCTTGGGATGGCTGTGGAGGCTGCATCTGTAATGATTCTCGTTAGGGCCCTTTGATCTGTTGATGATGGGCATGGAAATCTTGGGTCCCGGCAGTGATACTAGTTTGGAATAGTGGCCAATCTGCTTTAGTGATGGCGAATCTCTCGAGTCGTATTCTTGGAAGGGTACCGTGATCAAGTGCTCTGGTCATCTAGAAGGTTATGGCGCGCTGGTTGGAAGTGGACCAGCCATCCTGCACTGTCCAGTTTGAGATGTGCCTGGCGAGTGATCTAGTTGACAGAGTTATGTCTATAGTAGACTCCCATAGTGTGCTTGAGTAGGTGGCAAGGTTGTTTGGGCGATAAAGAGATCTGCAAGAAACGACAGTATCCATGCATAATACGCTATCGAAATTATGACTTGGTTCGGGATCTCAACGAGTATAAGTGCAAGATGGAAGTGCTGCACATTCCATTTCACAATGAAGAAACAGAGATACTGTCAGAGATGAAATATGTCAATACGACAACGACGGTGACCCTGATGAAGCATGCGGCAGTGACCTGCATAGCCTTGTAATGCAACTGCGAGAAGAAGACCCCTTTCAAAACTTTTACAGTCATCCAAATAGCAAGATGAATGAGGATCTAAAGCTTGCCACACTCAACCAACTCAGCACAGTTGCAAAAAACCACGAAAACTTTATGACCAACAAGGACTTCTGCAACTTAATGAGAATAGCCAATGACAAGCAAAAGATTCTACTCGTGCATGTAATTTGAAATCTGTTATCTCCAAATTGCGAACCGATTCAAATATTCTTCACCGGCCGAGATGGTTGCGGAAAAGCGTTTAAGATTTTTTTCTTCTTGACGAAAATATACAACTGCTTCAGTAATACAGACGGGTACTGTAATGCCTACATTACGTGCACTTCAACTGGTAAGGCTGAAGCACATGTAATGTAATGATCTTGGAGGTGCCCAGAGCTGGTTTATGCCAGCTCTGAGCACATCCAAGATCACCTTCCGTGATCCTTTGCACGATCTCCTCTTCCCACTCCATTTTTCTTTGTTATGAAATGGAAATGACATCATTTTCACATCGCAAAATCGTAACAGATTCATTTTACTACCATCCGAGATTTAGTAGGCGCCACCAAAGATGTTTACATATCAATTATGGTAATTATTTTTCACGGTGAGATGGGCACTTAACAATAAGTGGGAAAGTCTCAGTAAACATGTATCTGTAAGTCAGCCATTTCTGGGTTAAACAGCATTTGTAGTTAGGGTGGTTTACTTGAGCGGTGATTGTATTAGCTCAAAAGTGTTCACATGATTTGTGGCATTGCTTTTTGTGAATATGGGGAATGAAAATGCAAAATATAATCTCCATTTTTTATTATCAACAACAGTTTTACAATTTGGATAGATCATTTCAAAATGTTACCTTACATGTATCTCTTAGAACAGATGTTCGAAATATTTTCCATTCATCTGAATGCAGTCTTCTAATTATCAAATCTCTTACTCTTTCAAAAGTCTCTGATTTGCTTACAGCCACATATTGAACATGCTGTTGTTCAATATGGCTGTAATCCACTGTATCAGCAAGAACTGAATACACCAGAGCTTTCAAATAATCCCAGACACAAAAATCATGAGATTTAGGTCAGGTTACCTGGGCTGGGTGGCCAGGCCACATGTCCACTCTGTACTATATCTTTCACTTTCATGCATAAAGAAAAATGTGCCAGTGCACCGCCATGCATAAACCAGATTGTTTGACACCACTGAAGAGGAATACCCCTCCAGAAGCTCTGGTAGATTGGTAGATCATTTTGCAGGAAATAGAGGTATGCAGTTCCTGTAAGTCTGTCAGGTAGAATATGCGATCCTATCAGACACTTTCCCAAGATACCTGCCCACACATCCAATGAGAAATGATGTTGATGTTGCAACCAAACAGTGACATTCAATTTTCTTAATCCCAAACATGGCAATTGTGAAAATTAAAAATGCCTTCTAGAATAAAAGATGCTTCATCCACAAAAAAAAAATTGCCCATGAATGCAGGATTTCTGATACATTTTTGCATCTATTAACTAAAGTTCACTCTTGGTGGGTAGTCATTTGCACTGAGAACATGAGGCACCTCCGTAGCCAGGTGGGAAGGAGCAGCAGTGCATAGCACACGCTTCTTGATTAGACCGGGGTTCGAGCCCGTCACCACCAAATATGGAGGATGCGGAAAGGTCAGGGAATGACCACCGCATATCCCGGAGCAATATGGCCTTAGTTGCTAATGCTCCTAAAAACCAAATAACAAACAACAAACAAACTGAGAACATGAATGCCTTAAATTTGGTAGGAATACAGCAGTTGTTGGTGCAAAATCCTCCCAACAATGCTGTCGATAATGTGCTCTGCTAAGGCAATCCTTGTACTTGGATTTTCTCATACTGTCTGAAGCATTCTTTCCTTCAATTCCAGAAGACTAACTGATCTTGGTCTCTCTTCACTCCTGTTGAATGAAAAAATCCATCCTCTCTAAGGCACTGATGAATCTTAGGAAAAGTGCAGCTGTCTGGGTGTCTTTGATTGGGAAAAGCTTCACTGTACAAGCGTGCAGCCCCCCAATGCACTGCCATTAGCTTTACCATACATGAAATGCATGTCCACATACTCTGCATTGGTTTAAACACCATCCATTAAACACAAACTACAATAACTGTCACAATAGAAAACATAACCTCAGAGGCAATTGATCTGTGGTAAATGTGAAGTGCTGATAACAAACCTTTTACTACTGGTTCCTTCACTCATCACGAGGAAGAGGTCACAATGCCACGTGATGGTGTAAAGTAGTATTGGGTACATTACCCCTATACGTTTACCTTCCATATGTACCTGTTCTCAATATTTTGTTAAAAATCACATTCCTCCTATCTATTTAAACCGAGATGCCATACTGCTCCAATTTGTATGGTAGTCTTCCATGTGCAACAGTATCAAAAGCTTTCCTGAAATCCAAGTATATGATATCAAAATTATTTTTTGCATCCAGTTCCTTTGTGACCACATTGTAATATCCAATCAAATTGATAAAACAAGATTTCCTCTTAACAAATCCATGCTGTGTCTGAACTATAACTGCAGTCTTGTCGAAATGATCCTGCAATGCTTCCTTAACCAGTGACTCCATTATTATCCCCGGAACAGAAGTTGAACTAATGGGTCTGTAATTACTCATGTCACCCTTTGATCCCCCTTTATGAATTGGGGATACATTTGCACATCTCCAGTCTGTAGGGAAGCAATGATCCCTTGAGTCCAAGGATGCTCTCGTAATTATGGCTGAGGGTTTGCTTATTTCCTTTGCCGCCTCCTTTAATATAACTGGATAGGTCCCATCCACCCCAGGTACCTTTCTTATGTTTAACTTCAACAATTTCTCTTCCACTTTGCTTTCACTTATTACAAAATCATTAAGCTCGCGGTTAGAGTTTAACCCCTTCATGGATTATCCCGAGATATCTCGTTTTTAGTTTTAAATTTTATTTTGAACTACACAAAATATCTCATGATACAATAATACCTCCAAATTTAGGACTGAAACATGTTTTCTCTGGTATTTATCTGGTTAATTTTGCATTAGGTAGGTAAATCCTGAGTTTTCTCAGGATTTTCTTATGCCTGACAGCAAACGACTGGCTTTCGTTTTACTTATATTGTACAGCAATATCAGAACAGTAGCACACGTTCCTGTGCTGCCAGTAAGCAAAATATAATTTGCCGTCCTAAATGCAGAATACTGAACCCACGAAAATAATTAACAAAAACAATATCGAAAAATATTTTGGCACCCTCTTGAATTGCCGCCCGTAAAGCAACGCTTACCTCGCCTGTCCACTTTTATCGGCCGTGTGTCAGAATGTAGTTAGTTCGCGATTACTGCTTGTGCATTCCACTTGATTTTTTAAATTTATTTGTATAATGAGTAATAAAGACTTTTTCTGTGCCTTTCTTTTAGCTCAAGCACTGATTTATTTAAAAAATTTGTATAATTTGCACACTTTTTGGCGTACACAAGCTAACTCAGGATAGCCCAAATGGGTTAATTACTCCCATGTGTTTTCTATGAAAAAATTAATAAATAACACAAAAACCTATACAATAAGTATTCACTTGATGCATACTTTTAATCTGTAAAATAAAAAAAGTCGATCCGTTGTGGCACATTTTCCGGGAAAAAATGTTCTGGGAAGGGGTTAATAAGCTTCTGTCCTCCACTTCCCTACAGAATTCCTAATGTGCGAATCAATATTAGAAAGACAAATTTTCATGGATTCCATCAGAGTTTAATTGATAAAAAAAAAACTTCCTTATGACTTGTTTTATCAAGATATTAAATTGCATTCCAGTCTCAGCCAGTGAATGTGAGCAAGGATTTAGTTAAATGAATTTAATAGTAACTCACCCATGGCTACCTTTGTTGAATATCATTACCACTAATTTACTATTTATCAAAATTGTGGGTCCACCATTGCAGCAGTTCAATGGTGGACCCACCATTGAACTGCTGCAATGTTCAATTCCAGCAGTTCAAACCCCGCACCACACATTATGGCCATGTTGCTCTTGCGCTGTAAAGCCCACACTCAAGCAAACAAACAATCCCACACCTATGTCCACTCATGGTATCTACAGGGCACTTTGTTACAAGGTATTCATGGTTACTGATATACAGTGCAAAGAACGAGAGCGAAATGTAAATGAGAACATGGAAATGAGACATATTTGGAATTTGCTTTAAGAAATAATTCGATTTTCGTACTTTTTTTTTTTATTCATTATTTTAGTCCAATGTAAATTATATAAATTTTACTCTTTTATTCAAAGAACCTTTTGTGCACTCCCTCAAACCATAAATTAGTCAAAAGTATAAATTAGTCAAAATAAAAATATAGTCAGAAGTCCTAATTTGATCAGTGTACTATTTAACAACAGTTTTTTAGAAAGAAAACACTGGTTGGTGGTAAAAGTAGGATGATCATCTCCATCTGGAACTGGTATCATTGCAGAAGCAACGTTTGGATATTCTATTTTATACTGCTGGTCTTCGAAAAACCCAAAATTTGCTGTTCACTATTGTGAACAGCAGTTCACAATAGTGAACTGCTGTTTCCAAGTAATGCTAAAACAAGAGATAAACCATTTAATGAACATGTTATGTAATAACATGCTCATTAAATGCCTTATTAAAACTATTAGCTTATTAAAACTTATAATTTATAATGCTGTTTAATAAGCCTGTTACATAATAATAATAATAATAATTTTGTTTATGCCAAAATCTGAACATTGTGATTTTGGTGTGAATTGCCCTCACCTCTAACAAAAATCTGGTGGAGCTACACAGGCATAATGGTTTCATTTTTCCCTATTTATATCAAAAAACCATGTAATAAAACACCACAACTAGCCTCAAATGTGCACATATGACATTTTACATGTACAAACCAGTTATAACGGGTTCTCGTAATAGATTATTCATAATTATAAAGTAATCCCCTCATATATTTATATTGCAGTGTCTAGAGACTAGGCCTGTGAGGTGATCTAATTGAGGTGTATAAGGCCTTGAATGGTTTGAGCAAGCTCATTGCTGACGAGATTCTTCCTCTTCCTCAGATTATGCAGCTGAGGGAGCATAAATTCAAATTGAGGAAAGACAGTTGAAGAATAGATGTGCGGAAATTTGCCTTTAGTCAGCGAGTAGTTGATTGCTGGAACAAAGTTCCATCTGTCATGGTGGAAGTTGATAGCTTAAATGAATTCAAGGGAGAAGTGGACAAACTTTTGGATCAAATTGATGGGTGAAATGGGGAGGTATTTTTTTTTTAGTTGATGCTGTATAAGCTTGCTTTCTTGCATCATATGGCTTTGCTAATGCTAATCAGAACAGACACCGTGGCTAGATCTATCACTCCACAGCATGTTCTGCCACTATTAGAGTGGCAGAACATGCTATGGAGTGATCTCTTATTAGAGTCCACAAATGTTGGAGATAACACCGCTCCAAATGCCAATTTACATTAGTGACCACAAAACTGAGCTTATCCACAACTGCCCTACCACTTATATGAATACATATAAACTAGCTCCCTATGGATAACTGACAAACTGCTGAATCTACTTGTGGCATCTTGGACCAGTTTCTGTGACGTTCCCTGAACACAACATGAGTGAGGCACAAACTATCCTCTTTATGGTTAACGGAAATTTAATCTAAAGTCTTTCATATCTGAATAACATTCACCAAGTCAACTTTAGAAAGTTCAGACAAGCTGAAATTGTCAGCACAGAATGGTTACTGATGTGGCATCCAATAACCATCCAACGTTAAAAGTTCTAATACGTGGCCCATGCTTTCCAGGTGGGTAAAGTGCCTGCCTGGCAACCCAAAGGTTGTGGGTTCGAATCCCGCCTTGGGCTTGGATCAGAATAAAAATGCAAAAAACTTGGGAGGTGCATTATGGCCACAGAAGCCTATGCACAAACAACTAACAAAAAAAAAAAAATATGGCCCATATTAGCTTCCCATGTAACTGCTGCTGAATAGTCAGACTCACAAGATTTATATACTACACAATATTCATGGAGAGCAGTACACAATATTCATCATGCTAAACTCTCCACCTTCAGTTTTCATTTGAGTCATATGGATAGTATGTATAGCCTGACATTATCATGGTGTAATGTGGCCTGTGTCCTGTTTGAGCCTTCTTTTGTTTAGCCAGCAGATGGTTTATTGGTGGAACAAGCTTCCATCTGTCGTGGAAGTTGACAGCTTAAATAGATTCAAGGCAGAACTAGACAAACATTTGGAGTGAATTGAGTGGATGAAATGGGAAGGGGTTTTTTTTTTTGGAAAGCTTATACAGCATCAGCTGTATAAGCTTTCTTTCTTGCATCATATGCCTCTACTAATGTTAATGATAAAAATCAATTATTGCTATTTTCCCCTTGCTGAACTGTGATGGCTTAACATTTTTGAAATTAGCATAAGAGAAATCATTTAAAAAGTTAGTTTCCTTTCGTTTTATCAAAACCTTTTATATAAGTTTAATTTACTGAATTAAAGTTATAGTAGTTTGGGATCAATGAAGGATACCTGCATTTTATTAATTAATAAATGTTTTTTATGCGTTTTTTTTTTTTTTTTTTTTTTTTTTTTTTTTACATGTGAACTATTAAAATTATAGTACCACATACCTCAGAAGTTTTTTGTTTTTACAGGAGTGCTTTTTTCCCTGGTCAAATTGAAAAACCTGTTAAAGGTCTTGCAGCTTTAATCAGCCATCCTGATACTCGTATATGGGCAGCAATCAACAGGGAAGGGATACATATCATAAATTGTGATGAATCTGTAAGTATAAGTTCATATAACAATTTTAATAATTACATCCTAGCTTTTGTTCTTAACTTTTGCTCACTGGTGCTCAAATGTTGTGTTCATTTTAATGTATCTTAATAATAATCAAAGATTGTACAAATTCAATGTTAAGTTATAAAAAAGTCATGTAAATATTCTTGCAAAAAAAGGTGAACGTAAGGAATCAAGAATCTCATATTCATACTTTACGGCCATGAGGGTTCCTCATTGGAACACATTATAGTCCCTGACGAAGATTCTATGATATATCATTGGCACAGCTTGGCATAATTTCTGCATCCTGAATATGAGAATATTAATTAGTACTGGAAGTATCAGTTCCCACATCTTGTAAAGCCTGATGTATTATCAGTGAGTATTCTGGAATATTGCCTATGACTGGCAATTCTCTGCCTAGAGCATTAATAGGCAAGCTGTAGTGTTAGATCTAGGGTTTGGGTTCTGGCTGGCCATCACATATAGGAATGGTCAGCCAGAATTCTTCTTCTGGTGATTTTGGTTCACTAAGAGTTCTGTGAGTGAATGCATTGTCATCCATGAAAAGGACATCTGAATCAATTGTTCCTGTAAGAGGGTGAACATAAGAAATCATGGATAATTTATATACTTATCTTGATACTTTATAGTTAAGGGGCTTTCTCACTGGAACACATGGAAATTTGTAGTCATTGATGATGATTCTGGGCCACGTAATTAAACGACAACCCCTGAGCCTGCTTCTTTTCATTTGTGTTAGAATAATGGAATCTTGTTCCTCATTCCTTCCAAGTGAAAGTACATTGAGAATCTGCTTGAAGATTACATCTTAATTTATCATTGAAGAGAATCATACCCCATTGTTCCTGGTCAGTTGATATTCTGTTGGCATAAATTCACCTGAGCTCTTTTGTGTGTAGGGATTGAGGGAACACAGACAGCTGGTCACGATACAGAAAAATCCTCTTGTGAAGCTTTATGTAGAGAGCATGCATGCATGGATATCAACCCTACTGTGAATTCAGCAAGCTGAATTCACAGGAATATAGTATATATAGAGACTAGCACTCTGTACCTTATTAAATTAATTTATATTTTTCATAGTTTGCTTAACTCAACAAAAAATGTTTTAAAATTTGTTTCTATAATTGGATGTTAAATATTCATTAAGTGGTAGAGTGTTCAGGTGCATCAAGAAATGCAAATTAATTTTTTTTTTTTTTTTTTTTTATGAAACCCCCAAACATGAAAGGTATCAAAACCTATAGTACTTAATACTGTGCACGGATTGAAGGAGAAGTATGGGGGGAGGGGGGTGCTGGATAATGAGCATCCATGCAGGTTGAAGTGCGCGTTGGTGAAATAATGAGCACTTTAACCTGGAGTGTGTGGAGTGTGATCTACCTTTAATTTCTTAAAGAATTGAGATTATTCTCAGACTTTTCATGGTGTTTCTTGTACCACTTCTTCGGTGACTGTAAAAACAGAACTGCTAAATTATGGTGACTTCATTTACATAGAGTTGGCAATTTGATACTTATTAATATTTTGCCTTTAGTACTTATATGCATAACAGATAGCTATTAGTAAGCATCTGATAAAGATCAATTTTAGCATATAAGTAATTTTTTAAATCAATTAATAAGTTTAAAATTTAATAAAATTAAACTTAATTAAATAGACAGCCATGAGTACTTTGTAATGTTGTCTTTATGACACCGCCAGCCTCATTACCAAGACAGTGACTTACAATTAATTATATGTTCTATACTGTACTCTCAAACTAAGAATTTTTGAATCAGAACTCCAGTTAAGGTTTCCTGGGGCCAATCATAGTTTCTACTTAAGGCTGTGGAAATTTGGGGAGAGAGAGAGAGAGCAGGGATAGGACATCTGTTTGGTGGCAAATCTTTGTGAGTGTGTTAATTGTGTGGATGGGTTGAAAATTATGTTAGCAGGAGGGATGGAGTCTTTTTTTTTTTTTTTTTTCAAGATATAATTATTTTGGTTTCTATTTTTTTTTTTTTTTTTTTTCCCTGTTCTAATACTCTACTTTTGAAAACATCCATGTGTATGTGGTTAATGTCTATCTGCATGCATGCCTTTGTTTCAGTTAATGTGGGGTTATGTAAATAATGTAGGATTCTTTGTTATAGTCTGTGGTTCCTATATCTGTCACTGGTTTATTTAGAACAGAGGTGTTCTTGAAATCCCATTAGTGATCATTGCACTAGGTGTGGAATGCAGGTCTGATTTTGTTATTAGGCTATGGACTCTGTTATATTTACATTCTTTAATTCTTTTGAATAATGTTCAAAAAATTTTCTCAGTATATGATTTTTAGCAGTCTTTGCATTGTAAATTGTTTAGTGGAAAGAGTCTTCATCAAGGGTGAAGCAGGAAGGGGATTTTTTACCATATTTTTAATGGTTTTAGTTCTTGTAAATCTGGTGTACAGCCCATTTTTTTTGGTAAAGTTTTTGATCTTTTCATTAATTTGGGGAACATAGGGGGATGGTGATAAGGACTTTTTTGGGGGCTTTTTCTTTTTCAGATGTGTGTGTTGAAATATCTCTCTTTTGTTGTTTTAATTGTTTTTGTTAGGAATTTTTGTGGATATCTGTTTTTTCTAACTATTTGGGAATTCTTTTGATTTATTTTTCTTTTTTAGAGTGCTTGATCTGTGCATAGCAAGAAAGTTCTGATAATGAAACTTTTAAGGATACCCATTTTTGTGTTCATGCAGTGATTAGAGTTTAAACTTTATGGAATTAAATAAATTTCACACTTATCTAAATACTTTACATGCACACAAAATTTAAAATAGAAATGGAGAAAGATAATAGAATGCCATTCCTGGATCTCCTGTTAAAGAAATATAATAACTCTCCCTTAATACCAGGGGTTTCCGAAAAGTAAGGTAACACGTTTTTTTTCCTTAATAATGGTGAAAGGGAATGAGATGAAACGCTGTGGACAGATAGACCCATTAATAAACATTCAAAAAGATCGCCAGTGCAGTGTTGCAGTACTGTCGCCTCACAGCAGATTTCAGTTGCAAAATGGTGGCTACCATGCAAGTGTGGTCCAAAACAGGTGTTTGTGAAGTTATTCCCTTTTTGCAAGCAAAAGGGTCTTCCCAGGTGACATTCACCTTGAATTTGTTGCTGTGTATGGCAAAAAGGTGATGACAAAGAAGCAAGTGTGTTTTTAGTGCAATGAATTTAAAGTGGGTCATGTTGACGTTGAAGATCGACATCAGGTGAGCAGGCCTTCATTGAGCAAGACAGTAGACAACATTATGGGTATTGTTCTTGAAAACAAGCGAGTGAAACTGCATGAAATTGCACAAATAGTAAACGTGAGTAAGTCGACTGTTCACGATGTTCTTGGCTTTCAAAAGGTGTACTGCCCCGGCAATTGTCAGAGGAGGAGAAAGCAAAACGCATGGGGATGTGTCTGTTGAACCTGTTGCAATACAGCGATGAAGGAGAGGATTTTCTCACTTGCATAGTCACAGCAGACGAAACGTGGATTCATCACTTTACCCTGGAGAGCAAACAAGACTCCATGACCTGGAAATATCCACAGTCTCCTTTGCGCAAAAAAGTCAAAACTGTTCCCAGTGTCCGAAAAGTCATGGCCACAGTGTTCTGGGATCGCCAAGGCGTTGTGTTGGTGGATTTCTTGCCAAAGGGGAGAACAATCAATGCACAGCTTTACTGTGCAACATTGGAAAAACTGAAAGCCAACCTTTGATGCAAACAACCAGGACTCCTGACAAGCAGCATGATTTTTTTGCACGACAATGCAACTCCACACACTGGCCACACCACTCATAGGTGGTTGTGCCATAATTGTTGGGAAACTCTGTCACATCCCGCCCTACAGCCCAGACTTAGCACCTTCAGACTTCCATTTATTTGGCCCTCTGAAAAAACACTTTTCAGGAAAGCATTTCACCATGGATGAGGAAGTTCATCAGGCGGTGCGATGTTGGTTACTTTCGTGTGGTCACGGACTTCTACAGTACTGGTATTGATAAATTGATCCATCATTGGGACAAGTGCATCAATAAAACTGGAGACTTTGTGGAGACGTAGTGCACGTTCACTTATTTCTTGGTGTGTAATTTAAACTTCGTATTATTAAACATCATTGAGAGAAAAAATGCCTTACCTTACTTTTCGGAAACCCCCTTGTAGAAATATACAGGAAAACAGCAGACGCTGTTCTGTTATAAAGTTTTACTCCAATAGTTGTTTAATTTTTTTTTTTTTTTTTTTTGGGTTTATGTGAGCCAATATATAAAACAGCATTTTAAAACAGTTTAAAAGCTCTAACACAATATCTCTTCCCAGAAGAAAATATTTACAAAACTTTGTCTGTATAATTAATTAACTATTTTTTTTTTATTTTATAGCCCCTACTTTGAATTTCTTTGTCCTTGTTTGTACTTTTGTGAGTGGGCGGGGATGCAACGTCCAAAATATCCGTAGGAATCTCTTCCTGCTAAATACATTCTTGAAAAATTTAATTATGTCTGTCTGTTCTTCAGACCAATATTTCTTTATATCAGCTTTTTTCATTTAGTCCGATGTTGATAATAAGTGCAAAAAAATATTTTGATTTATTCATTTCCTATTTTTTTCTCCTCAATTTCTTCAGATAGCTTAACAATTTCTCATTTTCACCACCAGAAAGGCCTCTTTTATATCTTGATGGCATTTCTAAATATTTCACTCCAACACAGAGTATAAATTACTTTGTGACTTCTGCATTGAAAAAAATAACACTTTCTACTGTTAACAATTGAATATAAACATTAGTAAACATTGACCCAGTTTTTCAGATAATTTATATGAAGTATAAATGGATGGCATTACAGCAGGAAAACAAATTCTATAATCAGAAACGGCAATGGTTGCACTCGTTGATACATTTGGACTTCAGGAAGACAAAAAAAACACAGCCTGCTGTTAACAATTAAATATAAACATAGATTATTAAATCTATGTTTATATTCAATTGAATCTTGAGTCAAGACCATCCCTCAGGGGCTTGAATACTAGTACTGCTTATTTCCAGTAACGTGGAAAATTTAATTAGGCTTTCCAACGGGCAAGCTTGTTGGGTTTTAAAATAAAATTAATGAAGACTGTTGACCTATAAAGCACAAAATTATTGAGGTTTTTAATAAAATCTAAGGACAGAATTTATATATGAGCTTTCCTTTAGTCTGTTTGATAAAAATTTTCACAGGTTTTATTTTGTCAATAAAAAAAATCCAATTTTATTGACACATTTTTAGGCTCATTCACTTATACATATACATACATACTAAGTGTCTTGTCTTCACCATGTCCATCTGCCCACACATAACTCTACTCCCAGTAGACAAATTTTCATGAAATTTTATATTTGGGCCTTTTAAATATATTTGTCAAGCCATTCCAAGTCCAGCAATTATTCTATTATTTTTTTTCCCATACAAATTATATGGAAGAAATAAATTCATAGATTAATTGTTAGTTTTAATGCAATATTGTTAGTTCATACTATCTGACAATAAGCTAACAATAACTGTATGGAGTACTCGTATATTCTTATGTAAGACTCATGAACATGGTTTCACTTGCAAAGACATATATATATATATATATATATATATATAAAGAGAAAACAGACTTTAAAAAAATAAGCTTGTATTAATATTATGCAGGTGTAATTAAACTGCATGGCTAAGTTTAGAGAATGTAAAACTATATAGAGTTTTATTGAGTTTCTATTAAGTTGTAATCTTGGTAAACATCATCGTCAACCCCAGCAAAGAACAACTGCGATGGCAACCGCACTGAACTTTGCCCGATTGCCAAACCTTATAATGGAAAAGCACCTCACACTAACTGCCAAAATGACCACTGGAATAATATCGGAGCCAAACATATGGGAACTGTGCAGCCGGAGATTCCCTCAATCCGGACTGAGGTCAGCTCCAACACTTATAGCCAACCATAATAGACTAGCCCTTAGCGACCACTTTCTCCCTAAGCAGATGCTTATCACAGTCCAAGCAATGGAAGGTGACCTCTACAAATATGTCAGGGATCACAAATACCAGAGAGAGATCCTTGATGACCTAAACTCAACCAGGCAAACTGCACAGTAATGTTGCAGTATAATAAATTTAAAAAAGGATGTCTGTATAATATTGTATATAATGTCAAAAATACTGTATAATATCTTTATGAATATATTTCATAGACACATAAAGATGTGTCTATGAAAGAATCATTCATTTTAATTACAATTTTACTTGGGGTAGGTAATTCCTGATTTCAGTGTTTTTCCAATAAGAAAACACAAGACGTTATGATCTGTTATCATTGAGGTTAGGAAAGGTACTTCCCTGCCCCAGACACAATTTCTTTGAAATGCTTGTGTTGTGGTTCTAAGTTTTTCTGTGCATATGGTTCCTAACAGATATAAAGTATAATTTATATTCCAGTAATAGAAATATGCAAATCCTTTATGAGGAGTTTCCTGGCAGGCTGGGACCCAGGTACATTCTAGAATGTAGTACTTGCTCAAAAAATTTACTGCAAGGCACTTCAAATCCCCCAGTGTGCAGCTTAGAAAGTACCTTGGCCTACACCATCCATTGTTAACTATTGGCATTATGAAATGGTAGTGTGAGCAGTATACAAAATTATCATTATTAGCCATATGGAAGCCTGAGGCTTTTGCTGCACCAAACAAAAAAAAAAAAAAAAAAAAATGCTGATTTACCCTCAGAGAGAGAGAGAGGGGGGGGGGAATCACCAAGAAAGAGAAGAATGATGATATGGACCCTGGGTGTGCCAAGCCCATACTCACCAGATGTGAGCCCCTGGGGTTGTATCAGCAGATGTTTGATAGTATGAAGCTCTGCATGAAAGAGCAATAGCGCATTCGCAAAATATCACTAACCAAAATAGTAAGTCTCATCTTGCATGGTGCAACAAAACACTGTAACTGGTCCACAGTTACAGTGTCTGTAACTGTGAACCAGTTGGTTCTGTGGAGTGTCATATCTTGCTACACTATTCCAATCAGATGAGCAGGTGCAGAGGATGCCTGGAGAATGTTTGCTGCCAGAGTGCAAAAATACAATTCCATTCTCCCTACAGTGTGGCAGTTCTTTAGTATAGATCCCATGTTTCTTTCAATTGAATGCCATACTACCAGTGCTGTTTGAGAAAACTTATTGACTTGAATGTATATAAAAGTTGGAATGGCTAGCTAGAGTTTCATTTGAACCTTATGGCACAACTGTTGGATGAATGAGAACATCAGATGAAGGCAGAAACCAACACATCCCACATA
Organism: Mastigoproctus giganteus; assembly: GCF_048544385.1. Taxonomy (NCBI): domain Eukaryota; kingdom Metazoa; phylum Arthropoda; class Arachnida; order Uropygi; family Thelyphonidae; genus Mastigoproctus; species Mastigoproctus giganteus. Next base: position 174,069,541 of record NC_143580.1, read on the forward strand.
GACAGTTCAGTCACTTTTCTACAAGAGGAATGGAGGACTGTACCTGCTACAATCTATCATTCATTGGTGTGGAAAGCCAACCCAGGAGGGTAGAGTGTGTCATAGCAGCCACAGGGGACTGTGGTATTGAAGTAAGTGGCCGGGACATCAGTGTGTATCTGGATACTTTTTGTAGGGTAGTGTACATCTGTTTAAGTGAAAATAAAAACTTGGAAATTAAAGCTAGGAATTCTATGAGAAGGAAAGGAAAGAAAAAAAATTCGCTCAGAAAATTGACTTAAGTGTAAAATAATAATGTAACCATTAACATTAAAAGCCCAAATACAGGGTTGTTAAAATTAAAGTATCCCTATGCAGAGGGCTCTGCAGTGAGTTCTAAGGCTCGTACTGAAGAGAAATTTGGACAACAGGTACAATAAAGAATGTGCTCACCATTTATTGGGGGAAAAAATTTGTTACAAAATTTGTCACTATATGGCACTGTGGCAACATTTCCCATTTGAAGAACAGCATTTTCTGCAGCAGAATGTAACATGTCAACTGGAATAGAAAACACATGACGTCTAATGCTGTCCTTCAGATCTGCCAGAGTTAGACATCCTTCCTGATATACCTGGTTTTTCAAAAAACCCCACAACCAGAAGTCGCATGGGGTTATCGGGATAGCCAAGATGTCTGGAAACAAAGTCTGATGACCCATTCGTCTCTAAAGTGTTGCCTTAGCAATCTTTGGACACAACGGTGGATGTGGGGTGGTGCACCATCTTGCATGAATATGGTATCCTGAAGGCACCCATGTTGTTGCAGCTCTAGTATTGTGAAATTTACCAACATTTCATAATATCGCTGTTCAGTGATGGAACAGGTGCAGGGTCCAGTCGGTGTTACCTGTTCAAAAAATATGGCCCAATCGTGAATGTGGCCGTAAATCCACACCACACTGTCACTTTTGGAGAATGCAACGGGACCTCCTGGATAACTCAAGGGTTTTCTGTTGGCCAAATGCGACAGTTGTGCATATTCACTTGTCCATTTAAGCAGAAGTGGGCTTCTTCACTCCAAAGGATGCTCCATGGCTAAGTGATATCCACTGTCATTCGTGCCAGAAACTGAAGTGCATATGTGAAACGAATATCTGCATCACCATGCTTTAGCTGCTGTAGCATGTGCATCTTGTAAGGATAGTCCCGCAACACCTGATGCATTACTGGCCTTACAGTGGAATATGACATGTCCACTTCATGAGAAACAGCTGGCACACTTGCGCTACCACATGGAGATTAACTTGATAAATCCACGACAGCCATAACCACATCTTCAACACGAGAGGAGTCCACTCGTTTTCGACCTCTACCTGGTTGAACACCAAGATGTCCTGTCGCTTCAAATTTCACAATCATTTTGTGGACAGCACAAACAGTCATAGGTCCACGCATTGTTATTCTCTTCCGGAATTCTCTGATAGCTGCATTGTTGCTGTTCTGATAGTACAGCTTCACTAATAGTGCCTTTTCCTGCAATGTTGTTGGCATTGCTGCTGTACTGCAGGGAAACATCTACTGTATTATTATTATTATTATTATTATTATTAGCTATATGGTTCAAGGAAGCCTGAGGCTTATGCTGCACCAGCCAAAAAAATTTCTCGAGTTACCCTGAGAGAGAGAGAGAGAGAGAGAGAGAGAGAGAGAGAGAGAGAGAGAGAGAGAGAGAAAGGAATCACCACGAAAGAGAAGAATAATGATATCCAGAGCTCAGGACCCTGGGTGTGCCAAGCCCATACTCACCAGATGTGAGCCCCTGGGATGTGTATGATTTTAAAGAGACTGCTTTGCTTTTATACAGTACAGTAGAGCTGAGTAGCGCTGTGGCAATAACTTACATTATTTGCATAATGGTAACTAAGATAGTTACACACCATAGAGTGACACAGTGCCATACAGTGACAAATTTTGTAACTAGTTTTTTTTCCCAATAAATGGCAAACACATTCTTTATTGTACCTGTTATCCAAATTTCTCTTCAGTACAAGCCTTAGAACTCGCTCGAGAGCCCACTACATAGGGATACTTTAATTTTAACAACCCTGTATTTCTGTGTATCAAGCTTGGCACTGTGCGGACTCTTGCAGCAATAGGAACTTAGCTAACACTGGCCTATCACAGCATAAACTTGTTGAGGTTTATGTTTGTGATAGGCAGTGTTGGAAGAGTGGCTTTTGATGTGTGGAATTCTTGCTTATGATATGCAGCCTTAGTTAATACAACTGTTGTTTCGACTAATGTACATTTTATTTGAGTATAATCCAAATTTGCACTTTTTTTATAATTATTTCAAAGGATGATGAAAAAATATTAATATACAAGCATATTAGCATTTGAACATTCATATTCAGATATCCTTCATTATATTTCTACTGGGTTTTTTATGCATGTTTTTCTCCTCCCTTTTCAGTGCAATTTATTTCAAAGCATAAGTTGAGATATTAGTGTTAATCAGGCCAAATGATGCAAGAAAGTGAACTTAATTATTTGAAAGGTTTAAAAAGTAGTTTGCATTTTAAAATATTTAAGCTAAATGAAAATAATTAATCCTCCTAGGGAAGAGAAAAACAACTAGCAAACAATGAAGACAGTGATTGTTGTAGTCCAGTTCCAGAAACTTGGAAATGAAAACTTTGATGAAACTAAAGTTCTGTGAGTAGCTGAAAATGCCAGACAATTCCAGAATGAGGCTTCTGAACAATCTCATGCAAAAATAATAAAAAAAAACAAAAAAAATAAGTGAATGCAGCCAAAAATCAGAAATGCTCAACAATATAGATCAAATTTCCAGCAAAAGCCTATTATTTCAGTACTTACTTCTAAATCTGTGTTTAGGGTTTAAAATTGATAAAAAGCAAACATTGGAGGTAAAGGATTAACTACAATAAATTAAATTATAGTAACATGCCCTGAGGAAGAAGTGCACTGCTTCACCCCCCCATTGTCATCTATAGAAAAAACTGCATAAAAAGGGCTAAGACCGAGTGTCAATAACCTAGAGCCTAAACATTACTTTCAATGCTATTATTGTCAGTTGGTTATTAGCATTAGCATTAGTTGAGGCATATGATTCAAGAAAGCAAGCTTGCACAGCATCACCCAAAAAAAAAAAAAAAAAAAAAGGAGCCCTTCCCATTTAACTCATCCAATAACTCCAAATGTTTATCTAGTTCAGCCTTAAATTTATTTAAGCTATCAACTTCCACAACAACAGATGGAATTCTGTTCCAGCAATCAACTACCCACTGGCTAAAGGCAAACGTCCGATATTTATTCTACAACTGTGTTTCGTCAATTTGAATCTATGCCCCCTCAGGTTCTTAATCTGAGCAAGCAGAAGTATCCCGTCAGCACTGAGCCTGCTCAAACCATTCAAGGCCTTATACACCTCAATCGGATCACTTTGCAGACCATTCAAGTCGGGTATGCAGTACTCAAGGTGTAGCCTGACCATTGGTGATTATCCCTTATATAAAGGGATAATCACCTCATTGTCTCTGCTAGCAAAATTCCTATATATCATTGACAAAACTCCATGACCTGCTCTAGCAACCCATCTGTACTGCTCAGAAAACTTCATATCTGACTGCACAATTACCTAGGTCTTTTTCATTATCCACCTCCCTGAGTGTAGTACCACACAGTTGATACATTTCTCTTGGGTTACTGCTACTTATATGCAGTACTTTGCATTTGTCAATGTTAAACTTTAGTTGTCACTTCTCAGCCCATCTGCCTAACTTTTCTACATCCTGTTGCAGTAGCCTACTGTCTTTAGTGTCATTAACAATCCAGCCAACCTTTGTATCATCTGCAAACTTGGACATTAAGCCTGATATACCTTCATCGTTATCATTGATAAATGCACAAAACAACAATGGGCCCAGCACCAAACACTGGGGAACTCCGCTAATAACATCAATCCACATAGAGCAATGTCCATTTATTACCACTCTCTACTGTCTCCCACTAAACCATCCCTTTAACCATTACAGCAACTTGCCCTTAATGCCATACAGCTCCAATTTGTACAGCAGTCTTCCATGTGCAACAGTATCAAAAGCTTTCCTGAAATCCAAGTACATGATATCAAAATTATTTTTTGCATCCAATTGTGACCACATCGTAGTATCCAATCATATTGGTGAGAGAAGACTTCCCCATAACAAACCCATGCTGTGTCTGAACTATTACTGCAGTCTTGTCTAGGTGATCCTGTATTACCTCTTTAACCAGTGAATCCATTAATTTCCCTGGAACAGAAGTTAAGCTAACAGATCTATAATTATTTGTGTCACCCATTGCTGCACCCCCTTTGTGAATTGGGTACACATTTGCACATCTCAAGTCCATGGCATCCTCCCCTGACTCTGATTCTCCCATAATTATGGCTGGGTTTGCTTACTTCCCTCGCTGCCTCCTTCAATACAACTGGAGAGATGCCATATGCCCCAGGTGCCATTTTTATGTTTAACTTCAACAACTTCTCCTCCACTCTGCTCTCAGTTATTACAGAATCACTTAGATGCCTGTTAGTGTTTGATAAACTTCTGGCACCTCTCCTTCAATAGCTCCTCATGTGTGAATGTTGATACCAAATACTCATTCAGTATATCAGCTACTTGAGCAGGATCATCAATAGTCGAACCATCTGTGTTAAGTGGCCCAATCTGATTCATCCCCTTCCTTCTAGAGCTTACATAAGTAAAGAACTCTTTGCTGTTTTTCTTTGCATCCTTTGCCAAAGATTTCTTATAATCTGCCTTTGCCTGCCCAACCTCCTTTTTGACTTGATTACAGATTAGCTTATATCTGCCGTAGGCTTCTGTGTCGCCAGATTTTATATGCACCCCGTGCATTTTTCTTCTCTGCCACGAGCCTCATTAATTCATCTGACATCCATTTAGGCCTGAAACTTGAGCAGTATTTCTTAGTTGGTATGAAAAGCCTAGTAGCCTCCAAGATTAAGTCCCTGAAGGCTTCCCATTTAGAATTCACCATTGGTAACATAATCAGTTAATCCCACTGTATAGAATTTAAAAACTATATGTGACCAATATAGTCACCTTCACAAAAACAAAAACCCTTCCCTTTAACCTTGATGGTAGTTACATCTTTAACTAAATTCCCACGTTAGTACACTGTGATCACTGTCACCCAGTGGTTCCTATATCTGCAAATTCTTAATGCATATAATCACTGCTAATAATCAGATCAAGAGTATTACTCCCTCTGGTTGCCCCTTGATCATGTTTCTGAAATGATCATGTTGAAAATAATCCTTCAATAAATTCACAAAAGGCTTGTTAGTGTGCAGGTGACCAACCCACAAGTTCCAGTCAATATCTGGAAAGTTAAAATCCCCCAGTACAAGACACTGTATTTCTCTGCACAACTTTTTATTGTACTCATTAGTCATTAGGCCTCTAACACACTCCTACTCTCATTTTCCCTTTCCCAGTCAGACTCAACATTGCACTGTCCACCCATGTCAACTGGATGCACTCCCTTAGATTTTGTTTCTTAACTAACAGCATAACCCCTCCTCCCTTCCTACCCTGTCTATCCTTTCTGTACACATTGTACTCCCATTGTACTCCAAAATTCCAATTCTGCTCTGCTTATATCTGTGTGACACCATGTCTATGATATCCCAATTATATTATGCCTTTAATGTCTTGACCAGCACTTCAAATTCATCAAATTTATTTATTATACTTGTAGCATTGGTGTACATGCAAGTATACATGCACCTGTTCTTACTCTTAGTTACCTTAAAACACAGCCCATGTATTTACTTGTTCCATGATGACTCCCAGCCGCTCTTGAAATCCCCAGCAATTTGCTCTCTAGGCTGCTGCTCATTACAATAGATGCAGCACAAGAATCACATTTTCGCCTCAGCCTGCAGTTATTTTTAATGTTTTAGTCTGTGATTCTCCCCATGCTAGCAGTTTTACGACCCATCTAACACTTCCTCGATAGCATCAGCAAGTATTCTTGCACCCTTTCTATTTAAATGTATCACATCCCTGTAGAACCAGTCTCTCCTGTTAGCAAGCACAGACCATGCTGAAAAATATTTTACCCCATGAGCTTTGCACAATCTCTCCAGGGCTGAATTGATTGACAAGGCTCTCATCATATACTCCCTCCTCTCGTGCCTGGGCAGAATTGCAGACACTTTCAAATTTAACCCTAACGCGTGACTGTTTTTCAGCATTGACCTGTACTTGTTAAGTAAATCTCAGATCTCTTACTCTTAAGGTCATTAGTGCCAATGTGTACAACAATATCACCTTTTGTGCCCTTAAAAGATGATATCTGCTGTTCAACGTCATCAACTTTCACACCTGGCAGATATACCATGGTCCTGCTTCACCTATCCCTTTTACATAGTATTATATTCCCCGTCTCCCTGACAATAGAGTCACCAACAATAACTACCTCCTGTGGGGCAGCACATTCTGCCTTGGAGATTGCTGCTGTGTTGCCTAATGCACAAGAGTGAGCTCTGGTATTGAGTTGGGCAGCTGAGAGCTTGATGGGCCCCCTCATATTAATTCACCTCAAACTCTGATAGACACCTATCAGAACGCTGAGTTGGCACCTGATTTCTTCATAGTCTCTGCACACTTTGCATACACAAAGACATCCTCCTTTGCTAGATCATGTCCTGTTCTAGACAGGTCTGCAAACATTTCACATTTTGCACATATTTTTAGATTGTGATGCGTTGGAGAATCGCCCCCTTTGGTTCTCCTACGAGCCACAGCACTCTGGCTATTTTAGTCTGAGTCATGATTTCTTTTAAGTATAATTTAATTAACAGTGAAATTTAATAAGATTAATAAATTTTACTGATTAATCGATAATACTATACTAAAGTAACAGATTTCTAATAGAGTGCTACGTATTTCGCTATTTAGTTTTACATTAAATCTTACACTATGAAGTTCGGGATTTAAGTTACACTCTTCCGTATCATATAACAATGGCAGCAAGTTACAAACGGTAAGATCTACTGACAATAAGTATTAACTTTCACAATTGCTCTCTAAATTCAAATAAATCACATTTATTTGAATTTAGAGTATGAGGTTATTACTGTGTTGGCCAACACAATTAAGTCAATAAAATGACTAAATATATATAAAAACTTAGCATTTGCCCGAGCTGCAAAAATCTTGGCCAACACAGTAATAACCTCATACCCAGCTATCTGATAGCTTATGTGATACAAGCAGAAAGTAGTCATTTATTTATAGTAACTTTAATTCCCAGAAAGCATCACATTAAACACTTGGAAATATGAGGTTTGTCAGGCATCATATTGGTGAAAGGGTTGCCTGTAAATAAACAAAACTTGCCAGAACAAGCATAAAACATATATGCACCAAAAAACTCAACAAAAACAGCAGTTCTTATTGAAGGGAAACTGTGTGCACGAGCCTCCCAATTCCCCATATTGTTGCCAACTTAAATGTTCAGTGTGCCATGACTCCTCACGGAAAGAATACTATGCCGTGAACAAAAAAAAAAAAAAAAAGTTTGAGAAACACTGATCTAGAGTAATTGTTGTTGGAACAAACTTCCATCTTGTGGTAGTGTATACTTTGAATAAATTTTTAAAAAGGATATACAGATAAGGTTTTTTTATTGCTTTCTTGCATCATATTCTACTACTATTAATATGTGGCAGCATCATTTATAATTCAAAAATTTGTATAATTTCATAATAGTTGCCAGACGCTGCAATTTGCAGAATGTAAGCCTTTCTTCATAGGAGCACCCCTTTGTTCCTCTCAAGGGAGTGCTCTTACGAAGAAAAGCTTAAGTTCTGCAAATTGCAGCATCTGGAGACTAGGTACCTGCAAGGCGAGCTGATTGAGGTATATAAGGCCTCGAATGGATTGAGCAGGCTGGTGCTGATGAGATTCTTCCTCTCGCTCAGATTACAAACCTGAGGGGGCATAAACTGAAATTGAGGAAAGAGAGTTGTCAATTAGATGTGCAGAAATTTTGCTTGATTGCTGGAACAAACTTCCATCTGTTGTTGTGGAAGTTGATAGCTTAAATAAATTCAAAGCAGAACTAGACAAACGTTTAGAACGAATGGATGAGTGAAATGGGAATTTTTTTTTTTTTTTTTTTTTTGTGGCTGATGCTGTATAAGCTTGCTTTCTTGCATCATATGCCTCTACTAAAGCTAATAAGAACAAATAATTCTTCTGTAGAATTTTGTTGAATTCTCTTTCAACTTTAGCATTAGCATTAGTAGAGGCATTTGATGCAAGAAAGCAAGCTTATGCAGCATCAGCCAAAAAAAAAAAAAAAAAAAAACCCACTTCCACTTCACCCCTCTGTTCGTTCAAAATACCTGTCCAGCTGAGCCTTAAACTTATTTAGGCTATCAACCTCCACCACAAGGGATGGCAGTCTGTTCCACCAACCAACCACCCGCTGGCTAAAGGCAAATTTCCGCACGTCTATCCTACATCTGTCTTTCCTCAATTTGAATTTATGCCCTCTCAGGTGATTTTTCTGAGCTAGAGGAAGAATCCCATCAGCATTGAGCATGCTTAAACCATTCAAGGCTTTATACACCTCTATCAGATCACCTCGCTGGTGCCTAGTCTCCAGACACTGTAATTTGCAAAACTTAAGCCTTTCTTCGTAAGAGCACCCCTTTGTTCCATTCACTAATCTTGTTGCCCTTCTCTGTACTCGTTCCAGCAGCTCTACATCCTTCTTGAAATGAGGCCTCCAGACCTGTATACAGTACTCTAGGTGTGGCCTAACCATTGCCTTATACAATGGAATAATCACCTCCTTATCCCTGCTGGAAAAATTCCTGTATATCATTGACAATACTCCATGAGCTACTCTTGCAGCCCGTCTGCACTGCTCAGAGAACTTCATATCTGCCTGCACAATCACCCCCAAGTCCCTTTCATTCTCTACCACTGTCAGTGTAGTACCACAGAGTTGATACGTTGCTCTGGGGTTGCTGTTTCCCATGTGTAGTACTTTACATTTGTCAATGTTAAACTTCATTTGCCACCTCTCAGCCCATCTGCTCAACCTTTCCAGATCCTGTTGCAGCAGCATAGTGTCAGCAGTGTCCTTGACAACCCTGCCAACCTTCGTATCTTCTGCAAACTTGGACATTAAGCTTGATATACCATCATCAATATCATTTATAAATACAGAAAACAATAATGGACCCAACACTGAACCCTGAGGGACTCCACTAATAACATTAGTCCACGATGAGCAGTGTCCATTGATTACCACTCTCTGTCTTCTCCCCCTCAACCACCCCTTTATCCATAGCAGCAATTTGCCTCCAATGCCACACTGCTCCAACTTGTGCAGCAGTCTTCCATGTACAACAGTATCAAAAGCCTTTCTAAGATCCAAGTATATAATATCAAAGTTATTCCCTGCATCCAGCTCTTTTGTGACTGCATCATAGTATCCAATCAAGTTGGTCAGGCAAGACTTCCCCTTAACAAAACCATGCTGTGTCTGAGCTATAACTGAAGTCTTGTCTAAATGATCCTGCAGTGCTTCTTTAACCAGTGCCTCCATTAATTTTCCTGGAACAGAAGTTAAGCTCACAGGTCTATAATTACTTGTTTCAGCCTTTGATCCTCCTTTGTGAATTGGGGTCACATTTGCACATTTCCAGTCCATGGGTACCTCTCCTGAGTCCAAGGAAGCTCTCATAACTATGGCCAAGGGTTTGCTTACTTCCTTTGCTGCCTCCTTTAATATAACTGGATAGATCCCATCCACCCCGGGTGCCTTTCTTGTGTTTATCTTCAACAGTTTCTCCTCCACTTTACTCCCAGTTATTTCAAGATTCTGTAGCTTACTGCTAGAGTTGAATACACCTCTGGCATTCCCCTTGCTGAATAACTCCTCATGTGTGAATGTCGATGCAAAATATTCATTTAGTTTGTTAGCTACCTGAGCAGGATCATCAACAGTTGACCCATCAATATCAAGTGGACCAATCTGATTCATCCCCTTCCTTCTAGAGTTTACATAAGTAAAGAACTCTTTGCTGTTTTTCTTTGCATCCCTTGCCAAGGACTTCTCGTAATCTGCCTTCGCCTGCCTAACCTCCTTTGTAACTTGGTTGCATATCAACTTGTATCTATCATAGGCTTCTGTGTCATGTGTTAATTTGTAAGTATCCCATGCATTTTTCTTCTCTGCCATATGCCTCATTAGTTCATCTGACATCCATTTTGGCCTAAACCTTGAACAATATTTCTTAGTTGGTATGTAAAGCCTAGTAGCTTCCAAGATAAGTTCTTTGAATGCTTCCCATTTTGAATTTGCTGTTGGTAACATCATCAGTTGGTCCCACCGTATAGAATTTAAATACTGTCTCAGTCCATTGTAGTCGCCTTTACGGAAGCAATAACCCTTCCCTTTACCCCTAATGGTAGTTACCTCTTTCAGTAAATCCCACTTCAGCACACTGTGATCACTGCCACCTAGTGGTTCATTTATCTGCAGATTCTTAATGCATGAAGAATCACTGCTGATAATCAAATCAAGAGTATTACTCCCTCTAGTTGCCTCCCGAACATGCTGATGTAGAAAACAATCATCCAATAAATCCACAAAAGCCCTGCTAGTGTGTGAGTAATGAGCCCCCAAATTCCAGTCAATATCTGGGAAATTAAAATCTCCCATTATAAGACTCTCTGATTTACTGGCCCACTCTATTTCCCTGTACAATTCCTTATTATACTCATCAGAGTCATTAGGCCTATAGCACACTCCTACTCTCAATTTTGATCTCCCAATGCTTATGTCACACCAAACTGACTCAACACTGCACTGTCCAGCGATGTCGACTGGCTTCACTTCCTTGGTTTTTATGTGTTTCTTAAATAATAGCATAACCCCTCCCCCCTTCCTATCCTGTCTATCCTTTCTGTAGACATTGTACTCCCCAAATTGCAGTTCTGCATCCCTTATATCTGTGTGACACCACGTCTCTGATATCCCAACAATATCTGCCTTTGATGTTTTGAGCAATACCTCAAATTCATCAAATTTATTTACTGAACTCCTAGCATTGGTGTACACGCAAGTATACCTGCACCTGTTTCTAATCTTAGCTACCCTAACACAACCCATGTATTTACTTGTACCGCAATGGCTCCCAGCAGTCTCTGAAATACCATGCATCTTGTTTTTCAGGCTTCTGCTCATTCTAATAGAAGCAGTGCAAGAATCTCTTTCACCTCTGCCAGTGGCTACTGTCAATCTATTGGTCTTTGTCTCCCCCCAAGCTAGCAGTTTTCCGACCCACCTAACACTGCCTCGATAGCATCAGCAAATATTCTTGCACCCTTTCTATTTAAGTGTATCCCATCCCTGTAGAAGCAATCTCTCCTGTTAACAACTTTAATATCATAAATATCCATATATTTCTATATATTATTCTGTGAAGTTGCCACTGTGGAAACTTTGTAATAATATGAACTTGCTAACACATTGACCTATCAGTGTCAAGTCATGCTATGATGTCATAGTATGCAGCATTGGAAAAGTGTGTTGCAGTTTATGAATGACTGCTTGTGGTATGTGGCATAGTTAATTACAGTAGTTCCCTACATAATAGATTGAAATGATTTTATTGTGAATATAGTACAAATTGCAGTTTAGTACCTTTTTTTTTTTTTTTTTGTTTATTTATTCAGTTTTCCTTTTCAGTGTAATTTATGATTTCAGAGCGTAAATGGAAGAGAATGACGAATACCAGAAGGAAAGGAAATAGTGACTAACCAGAGAATAAAGACTTTATTGATTGTAGCATCCAAGCCAATTCTGGATGTAGAAATTTCTGATAAAGCATTAAACCCTACAATAGCAACTATGTCATTTCTCTTTGCAGTGAATATAATGGATTGTGTGATGCAGAATCTGTAAGGAGAGTATGAAAAATAATGGAATTTTGTACCCCCTCCTGAAAAAAACATTTAAAAATAAATTTTCTGTTTATACTTCATGACAGTTAAGTTTCAGAAGGAATTTATAAGAATTTATAAATTTATCCATAACGGCAGATTTATATTTCCCATCATTATATGACAGGTAATACACTAGTTACATGTTGTGAGTTTTGATACTTTTGGTGTTATGATTGTTAGTGTTTTTGACCACTTTCCATTTAAAGTTTCAATTCCATTTTATATTTATAAATGTGAAATGTTTTGTTTGTACCCTATTTGTAAATTTATAACTTAAAATTTAAATAAATTTAGGGCAAAAGCCTCATACTGTGAGAAATGTAGAATATTATTCTATAGCTCATTAGTTTCCCCTGAGTTGCCACAATATTGAGGTAACTCGTGGTAAAGTTCCCCCACAATATGAGATTGATGCACAATATAAGATTGATCCGATTCTCATCTTGTGGAAGAAAAACCTTCATAGCAAACTTCGTTTGGTTATAGTTACCATAAAATATCAGTGTAAATACACCATAGTTAGCTCATAAAAATAAACTACATTCATAGTGTAAAGACATCGATCTAATTGTATCTCATATTGTGACTACCTTCACAACAAGTTACCATGTATTGCTCTACCTCAAATAAGTAACAGTTCACTAATAGAGAAGACTATTGTTACTTATTCTCAGTTGTCACCAGTAACAACCAGAAACAATAGTCTTCTCTATTAGTATCTATTGTGATCTAATTGTATCTCATATTGTGACTACCTTCACAATATGAGGTACAATTAGATCAATGCCTTTACACTACGATTGTAGTTTATTTTTATGAGCCAACTATGGTGTGTTTACACTGATATTTTATACTTAATTCAGCTCACATCCTATTATGCTTTGTGCATTTATATTTTTATTACAGTTATAGTTACCTGTGAGGCTATTGCCTTACATGTACAATACAAACTAATGTTATTTCTCCTACCTATTGAATTATTATTTATTTATTTATTTAATCCATTTGTTTTTCAGTCTGTTCTTTTGACTCTTCGATATGAGAAACTGTCCTGGGATTATGCTTCTCCTGCCCATTTTCAGAATCCAGACTGTTTGCCTTGTCTCTTTTTGCAATTTCAGGTGCCAGGAAAGGTTGGAAGGGAATCAAAAGTTTTGCAGATATTTTCAAAACAGGTACGTGACATAGAAAATAGCTAACGATGAATCAGAAGACAGATTAGTGTTAATATTAGCAATATGAATATGGTGCAAAGAAGCTAAGCATTTGACCAGACCAAAAAAAAAAAAAAAATATATATATATATATACCTGTAGTTTCCCTGTAAATACTGGTTCAACTGGCCATCAAATTTCTCCAATCTGTTAGCCTCAGATACAAATGGAAGCAACTTATTCCAATGAATAGGAACTGATTAACTAAAGGAGAATTTCCAACAATCTGGTCTATAACCCTGCCCCCTTGTTTTAAGGTGCTCAGTGAGTTTTTTTTTTTTTTTAAGGTATAGTCCATTTTCGTGGACACAGTATGAATATTCAATATAAATTTATATAAGGTACGTTAAAGTTATAAGGTCTCCACATTTATTTCTTATAAAATGCACAAGATGCAGAAATAAGACATAAGTCATTTTTAGACATAATCTAGAAGGAATGCACATTTTTCACATCTTTTCTTCCAAGCTGTGAAGGTATGTTTAGCCCACTGGTGAATGGCTGAAGCAGCTAGGAAAAGTTCTACTATAAAAAGCATACTTCATCATTGGAAACAACTAAATGTCACTAGGTGCAAGGTCAGACAAGTACGGAGGACGTGGGATAGCTTCAGTTTTATTCAAGACATACAGTTAACAATTGAACTGTATGTCTTGTATCTTCACTCTCATCAAAAATAATTTTGCATTATAGCAGCACAATGGGACAGAGAATTTTCCTGATGGAATCAGATGTGATTCAGTTTGTGCAGACATTAATGCTAGATGAAAATTTTCTCTTCATATAAGTTTCCTGTCACTGCACTGTCCTTGAGAATGGGAACAAAGTGTGAACACTCTATCCCAGAAGACAGCAACCATCATTTTCTCTGCACTTGCAGCAATGTGTAACTCTAGCTGGCTGTGGCTCAGTTTGTTTCCATTGGGCAGACCGATGTTTGGTTTCTGGATTGAACAGTGCAATGCAGTGTTTCTGTCTAGGAGAAGAAGGATGCTATTCGTGATAGAACTTCCCTAGCTGACAAGCAGCTGTTTCAACTATTTACCAGTGGGCTAAACTTACTTCCAAACAAGCCACAGCAGACTTCACAGCTTGGAAGAAAATGTGAAAATTGTTTGTTCCTTCTAGAAGATTATGGTGAAAAATGACTTATGTTTCATTTTTGAATCTTGTGTATTTTATGAGAAATAAATTTGGAGACCTTATAACTTTAATGCACCTTGCAAATATTTGATAAATCATTAATAAGACACTATTAGCCCTCCTTGCTGTCTGCACTGCATGAGGAATTTCATGTCTGCCAGATCGTAAACCCCCAAATCTGTTTGTTCTTTTAATACACCACTATAGGTATATAAGTTGTTTTAGGATTGTTATTTACCAAATGTAACACTTTGCATTTTGCAGCATTAAAATGTAATTGCCACTTATTTGTCTGTCTGTTCCTGAAGCCTGCAAAAGTTATCCTGAAGGAGCTGCTTCTTGGTGCTTGTCATTAACTCTTTCCCCTCTTGATCTCATGTCACCTGTAGATTTTGATACCATACTCTGTATTATCTCTTTGTCAATATCATTTAAGAAAATCAGAAACAGAAGCAGTTGCAACACCGATAACTGAGGGCTCCTACTTCTAAAGAGTATCTATTAATTGCAATCCTTTGCTGCCTCCCTGCTCTGTAGCAATAAATTAATTAATCTAAAGATCTTACCCATAATCCCAGTATGTCCCAACTTATATTGGTGTCTCTCACAAGAGATTGATAATAGTTCATCAGACTAATTAAAGAAGATTTTCCCTTTATAAAACTGTTCTCTGTTCTTTTGACTAAACCAGGGGTTCCAAACTTTTGGAGAAGCAGGCCACATATGAATTTTTGGAATATTTGGTGGGCCGGAGAAAATTCCTAATTACTGAAACTGCATAACTTTAATGCTAAGCAGAGAAAAAAATTTCTATACCTACCTATATTTACAGATTCAAAAATAAATCTATGGATATGTAATATAAAATATACCAGTTTGTTTATATAAAATTTTAATTATTACTTATTCATTGTACTAATCACAAAAATGCAGTTAGTAATACAACAAAATTATAATAAATGCAATGAATGTGGTTGTAGAGTGCAACTAATTTTCGTAATATCAGGTTTTAAAGTACTAGTTCCAATTCTTAAAAAGTCATGTAAATGCAGGTCGGTTAGACGTGATCTTATTTTTGATTTTATATACAGGCATACCTCGAATAACGAATAGGATGCGTTCCACGAAATTACTTCGTTAAGCGAAACTTCGTTTTCAGAGGTAAAAATACTATGGCCGGAATAGGGATACGTTCCTACGTAAAGAAAATGAAAAGCTTTTTTTTCGAACAAAGAAAAGTTTTATTAAATAAACAGTCAACTTACATACAAAGTGAAATCACATTTTAAAATATGAGTCTAAAGTTGATTGCTTATGCTTTTTTTCTCTTTCATTTAACAATTGCCTATAGGAGTTATTGCATTTAACACTGATCGCTTAACAATAAAACTTCTTCCTAAATCAGGATCATTTTCACTAAAAAAATTTAAAACGTTTTCAATGTCATTTAAGCACATTTTTAAATCTTTGGTTAACACTTTTTCGGCAGGAACTTCTTTAACTTCGTCTTCATTATCTTTGTCTTCGTTGCTAACAAAGTTTTCTAAATCTTCCACTGAAAAACCATCATCTTCTGCATTCAATAAATTTCTAACATCCTCTTCATCGACATTTTCGAAACCTAGTGATTGAGCCATCTGGATAACTTCATTTCTAATTTCTTGGATGTTATTTTCTTCTTCTAGTACAACTTCTGGCCATATTTTGCACCAAACTCCATTTAAGCATTTCTTAGTGACTTCTTTCCAAGAACTATCAATGTTTTCAATTGCATTTTTAATGGTGTAGTTTTTCCAAAAAGTTTTAACTGTCATTTCCTCTTTATCCTCTAGTTCAGTTAAATTGCTTAATGTTCGATGCAGATAATAAGCTTTAAATGATGCTATTATTCCCTGATCCAATGGTTGAATCAGGGAAGTTGTGTTTGCTGGAAGAAACACAACTTTGACAGGAATGCATGTGTCCAACGTGTTAAGATCAGTAGGATGTCCCGGAGCATTGTCTAACAACAAAAGAGCTTTTTCTTCAAAGTTGTTTTTTTGACAATACCGTTTTACTTCAGGACAAAAGTGGTTAACAAACCAATCAGTAAATAACTCCTTGGTAACCCACGCTTTTCTATTTGCTTTCCATATTACAGGTAAATTCATTTTTATGTTACCTTTTAACGCCCTCGGATTTTCTGAATGGTAAACTAATAACAATTTTAATTTATAATCGCCAGAGGCATTTGATCCAAAGAGTAACGTTAAACGGTCTTTGGCTGCTTTGAACCCAGCAGCTGATTTTTCTTCAATAGAAATGAAGCTTTTTGTTGGTAGCCATTTCCAGAACAAACCGCTTTCGTCAACACTGAACACCAAATTTGGTGGAAAATTTTCACGTTCAATTATTTCCTTTAGTTTTTCTGGAAACTTATTTGCAGCTTCTGTTAATTTTACACTATGAATCCTGGCCCGTTTTTTAAATTTCTCGAACCAACCACGAGAAGCCCCAAAGGTTTCCGTAATTTCTTCAGTTTGTTTAGATTTCAGGTGATTAAACTGGAATATTTTTTTTTATGTTAAATGGGGCTTGAAATTGCGGACTTCGTTATATCGAAGCTTCGTTATCAGAGGTAACGTTAACCGAGGTATGCCTGTATTTCATTTTTGAAAAGGTCTGCTCACATATACATGTACTTCCGAAAATTGATATAACCTTTCTTTCAAAATTTTTAATTTTTGGATAATCTGACTCAGATAATGTTGAATAAAATTGAATTAGATTTTCATTTTTAAATATTGTCTCCCGTGCATCATTAGATTGAAGATCTACCAACTCTAATTGTAAATTCTCATCAACATTGTTGACAGGTATGTCAAATGGATTTTGGAAAAGTTCAAACACCTTTGAATTATTTTTAAAATCAGAAAATCTATCTGCAAAATTTTCCTGCAACAAACTAACATTTTGAACAAAATTTTCAGTGGAAAAATTACAACTAGGCATATTTTTAGATAAATTATCGCAACATGGAAAATGTGAAAAATTATTCAAAGTAGTTGACTTTTAAGTAACTCCAGTTTTGTTTCAAATGCTTTGACATTATAATACGATTCATTGACAAGTTTGTCTTGTCCTTGTAGTTTCACATTAAGAAAATTCACATATATCTGTTAAAAAGGAAAGGTTCCATAACCATTTGAGATCTAATAGTTCCAGAACAGGTTTCAATTTTTCGTTCATAAATAGATCTATTTTGATCCTAAGTTCAAAAAATCGCTTCAACACATTACCGCAACTCAACCATCATACTTCAGTGTGGTACAACAAATCACCATATTCAGCCTCAATAGTTTCAAGAAAATTTTGAATTGCCAATGATCCAGACCAGTCTTGCGAATAAAATTTACTGTTGATATTAACAGCTGACATGGCTGAATCTACGGCCAAAACTTTTCTGCACAAAGACTGCTGGTGAATTATACAATGAAATTCCATTGGTTTTTTTTATATTTTTACTCTCGAGATATTCATGAAGCTGACCCATGAACCCAATTTTATTACTGACCATATTTTTAGCGCCATCCGTCATAACCACTGATAGCAAATCCCAATTCAATTTGAGGCTGTCAATTGCATCTGACACACTCAAAAATATATTTTCACCTGTTGTTGTATCTTTCAAGCTATTTAATGCAACTAGCTCTTCAGTTACTGCAAAATTTTGATTTACACCTCAGATATAAATTAACAATTGAACTGTATCTTCACTCTCATCAATTGCTGTTGAAAAATGTGTGAATTCACAAACTTTTTCTGTGAGTTGATTTTGAACATTGGCTCCTAAATCTTCAATTCTGCTCATTACAGTTGATGAAGACTTACAGTTGATGAAACTTACAGACGCAAAATTCTTACTTTCTCAGGACATACTTCTGCAATTGCCAAACAAATTCGTTTTACAAATTCTCTATCCGTAAAGGCCCTTCCATCTTCGGCAATGATTTGGGAGGCTCGAAAACTAGCTCTAACTCCAGATAAATTTTGATCAGTAAAAGTTCTAACCTTCTGTTGTTGGCTTTGAAAAATTTGGGTTAGTTCTTGGAGTTTTTTCTGCTGCAAAGCTCCTTGAAATTTATTGTAATTTGAGGCATGTTTTGTGGTGTAGTAACGTTTCACATTATATTCCTTGAACACCGACAAGGCTTCATTGTAAATAAGACGAGTGCAAGTATCATTGAGCAGTGCAAAAAAGTAATTAATTGGTCATCGCTCATTAAAAACACGACACTCATCAACTTTTCTTTTTTTTTTTTGACATCAACTTTGACATGGTTTTTATGGGGTCACTGGAATAAAAATACCCATGAATATTGAAGTAAGTAAGCACTGACATGTCTTAAAATTTTATGAAATAAATTATAAAAAAAGGTTATTATTATTATTATTATATTCATGTCACCCTTATATCACGTGAAATTAATAATATAATTTATTAGACTGTTTGCCTAATAAACTACATTATTATAATATAAGGTGACGTTTCAGGTATCTTACCAATACTATCATCAGACCATGCTGTGGGGAGAACAGAAAGGGCTATAAATTTGAATATTTTAGGATATTACAGTTACCATTACCAATAATACAATTGCAATTTACCAATATTACAATTTGAAAATTGCAATTTCAACGTATTAAGTTTTGAATTGCTGTTAAATAGAAAACAGGAAATGTAAGATAATACAAAGAGATTAAATTCATACCTGCCGACAGCCTCCTCTTGCCGTTGCTACCAGAAACTTTATGTGCATATAGGCTGTGAGCAGTTAATTTATAGTAGAGCAATTAACTCCATTAACCAATAGGATAGTGTTCATGTTTTTATCCTGGATCTGGGGTTCTTGTATAGTAGAAGCCAGGGGTGACCTTTGCTCCCATACTCTGAACATCAAGGTTCGTGTGCAGGCTGGTTCAGGATCTTACCGATACAAGTCATCAGACCATGCTGCTGGTTCCAGGTTTTATCCTGAATCCGGGATTCTTGTGTAGTGGAAGCCTAGGGTGGCCTTTGCTCTAATACTCTGAACATCACAGTTGGTGTGCAGGCTTGCCAGCCTGCACACCAACTGTGATGTTCAGAGTAATTAGACAGTAATTAGAGATTAGGAAATCTCTAATTACTGTCTCTAATGCCTATTGCTATTTAATGACAGAATCAAGATTAACGGATTATTTTAACGATGTTTCAAAAAATAGCTTTGAGTGGAAATAACAGAATTAATATCTAACAAGACTAAGCTGACAACACAGAGGCGTCAACACTATTAATCAACCGACGAATGTTAAAATAATCTTAAAATGTGTGTTTCATAAATTTTATTGTGATCTAATATGAACATTAATTTTTATGATCTAATTGAAATATCCATGGACTGTAGTTTGGGGACCCCCGGACTAACCAGACAAGAGTGTAGCTGCCAGCTTTCCCAGTTTACAATGGAGAATCCATCTTTTTCGACTTTATTTGATGACTTATCTGCCTTGCTATAATAATAATATAGTTTTTAGTATTAGTAGTGCCAAATGATGCAAGAAAATAACCTTATAGAAAGTTATAGAAAAAAACCTTATAGAAAAAACTTGCTCCCTTCTAACAGTTTATCTAGTTTTTCCTTGAATTTATTCAAATTACCCAGTTCCACAACAATAGATGGAAGTTTGTTCCATCAATCAACTACCCACTGAACAGAGGCAACCTTCCACACACATCTAGTCGGCAGTCATTCTTTCTCAGTCTGAATTTGTCCACCTCATGCGTGTAGTCTACACAAGAGAAAGAATGTCATCGGTATTTAGTTTACTCAGTCCATTCAAAGCCTTAACCACCTCAATCACATCACCTTGCAGGAGCCTAGTCTCAGGACAGTAAAATTTGCAGAACTGAAGTTTTCTTGGTAAGAGCACACTTTTGTTCCCCCTCACCGATATCCTTACCCTTCTCTGCACTTGTTCTAGCAGATCCACATCCTTCCTAAAATGAGGCCTCCAGACCTGTAAGCAGTACTTAAGATTCAGCCTAACCATTGCCCTCTACAATCAGATTATCACCTCCTTTTCCCTGTTACCAAAATTCCTTTATTTTATTGACAAAACCCCATGAGCTGTCCTGGCAGCCTGTCTGCACTGCTTCATATCTGACTCTACAGTTACCCCAGGATTTTTTCATTTTCCACTAACGTGAGTTTAATGCCACACAGTTGGTACATTAATCTGGGGTTAGTGTTAAACTACAAGTGCCATTTCTCAGCCCATCTGCCTAATTTATCTGATAACATCCCTTGGTTGCTATCATTAACTGCTCTGTCAACCTTTCTATCATCTACAAACTGAGACATTAAGCCTGATATACCTTCATCAATATCATTAATAAATATAGAAAAAAAAAAAAAAAACAATGGGTCCAGCAGTTAAACTGAGGGACTCCACTAATAACATTAGTCTGTGAAGAGCAGTGCTCATTAATAACCACTCACTGTCTCCTACACAACCATCCTTTTATCAAGTACAGTAACATGCATTTAATGCCACACTGTTCCAATTTATACAGCAGTCTTTTATGAGCAATGGTATCAAATGCTTTTCTGAAATCCCAAGGCTATAATATAATTATTTTTGGCATCCAGTTCCTTTGTTACTCTGCCATAGTATCCAATCACAAGACAAGCTTGCCCATTAACAAATCCATACTGTGACTGCAATATAACTGCACTCCTGTCTAGATGGTCCTGCATTACTTCTTTAACCAGTAACTCCATTATTTTCTCTGGAATAGAAGTTAAACTAACAGGTCTGTAATTACTCCTATCACCTTTTGATCCCTCTTTCTGAATTGCGGATACATTTGCCCTTGTCCGGTCCACAGGGGACCTCCCTTGAATCCAAAGGTGCTCTCATAATTATGGTTGATGGTTTACTTACCTCCTTTGTTGCCTCCCTTAATATAATTGTATAGCTCCGATCCATCCCAAGTGCCTTTTTTATGTTTAGCTTCAACAATTTCTCTTCCACTTTCTTCGTTATCACAAAATCATTTAGCTCTTGGTTAGAATTTGATAAACTTCTTCTGTCCCCATTCCCAAAGAATATGTTGAATATCAAAACAAGTTGACATGACAAACAAGTAATAAAAAATAAAATGATTTAATATGATCCAGTAAAATGTTACAATCAGGGCTTTTTTTTTTGTAAAATGTAAACTTTTTTATGTAAAATGAGAAGTCCCCTAGAAAAGAGGGAGGGTCTGGGAATCCCTCCCTTGGGAAAATTTTTACAAAATCATGGTGCCAAATGAGCAAATTTTCAAATTTTTGGGTTTTTACAATGTCTTCAACAGTTAAGTTTTGAATGATTTTTTTTTTTTTTTTTTTTTTTCTGAGATTTCAAAGAAAAAATTATTTTATCATTTTGGCTGCTTTTTAATTTTGCTGCTTGCCTTGCACTCTGATTTCTTTGCTTCAATGTGTTTAATAAAGTCACATTTTCAGTTATTTAATACTTCAATAATATCTCATATACTCATAAACAGATAGTATGAATCAGAGCTGTAATACTCATATGTTCTACGTTGATAATAATATTAGTAAAATAATAAGAGGAGTTTACCTCAATATAGTACGTAGAACACTTCCGTATGATTCCGTCCAGAAATTAAAACGGAAAAAACGAAAAAATCGACAACTTACCGGTACATTAGAGTAAAATATAAATAATTAAATAATCAATTTAACACAATTCAAATCAATTTAAAACAATTAAAAATCAGATTAACGCAATTAAAAGAATCTGACGAAAATATTCAAAACGATTTTCGTTAGATTCTTTTAATTGCGTTAATTTGATTTTTAATTGTTTTAAATTGATTTGAATTGTGTTAAATTGATTATTTAATTATTTATATTTTACTCTAATGTACCGGTAAGTTGTTGATTTTTTTCGTTTTTTCCGTTTTAATTTCTGGAGGGTATCATACAGAAGTGTTCTACGTACTATATTGAGGTAAACTCCTCTTATTATTTTACTAATACTCATAAACAGTACATGTTCTTGTTCCCCGGCGAGAAAATAATCGAAACTTTTAAAAAAATGGTGTCATGTGTTAATTACAAATGTATAGTAAATTGGACAAAAGTAATTAATAAAACTAATTTAATAGGTATTATTTATTTATTATTCAAAATGTTTTTATAAAGATTTCCACAATTTCTTTTTTTTTACTGTTTGTATCTATGGTTGCATGATGGTCCTGAATAAGCCATGGTTTTACGAAGCATTTTGATTATTAATTAAGCGTTGTGATTGTTGAACACTTCAAGAGATGAGTCACAAAGTCAAGATTTTCCTCTAGCTTAACTATCCTCCAATGGAATTAGTAATGATAGATAACTTTTATTTCTTTTTACCTTCCGGAATGCTGTTCCAGCAGTTTCCAGTAGGAAAAATGCCCTGGTTACAACTCCAACAACTTCAAATATTTAACTCTCATAGCAATAGCTGTATGACCATATGAATAAATTTAGTAAATTGTGGACTTAGTTTGGTGGCTAGCTGACTTTCTGTTTTGAAATCCTAAGAGCAAAGCTTGTTTCCTTATGTCAGTTGAAAGTCTGCTGGCTCTAAACAAAATTCATAGATAGAAGTTGTCCAACTGAGCTTTCGGAAGTAAGTTAATTGTTTAACTTTTAACTTAAATGTAATCACATTTGGCGAACCATTTTTTCATCCAGTAGCACTATTTGGAGAAAACGTTTTTTGAAACAAATCGAAACTAATCAGTTTTGTATTAAAAAAAAAAAAAAAATCCAGTACTTCTTAGCATAATCGAAAGTAAAGAAATAGATGATTTACAGTAACAGTTATTCAAATTTCAGTGTGAGCCTACCAGACACTATTATGAAAGAAGAAAGAATTGATGTATGGTGGCTCTTAGTCAGAGAACTGAAAAGTGAGCTGAGAATTTTAACAATTGCACATAGCAGTGGTGACTGTGAGAAAATATTCAACCAGGTTTAAAAAAAAAAAAAACTGAATTCGCATATTTCTTTCTGGTGAATTTTTGATGGCCAAGTCTGAACATTGGTGCGATTGTTATAAGCAAAACTTGACAATTCTGAAGAAGGCAAAATCTGCAATGGTATCTTTCTTGAAGCAATCGTAATTATGTGATGTCTTACAGATAATCCAAACAGAAAAATCCAAAACACACTAATTTTTGATACTGGTAAACAATCCTGTAGTTGTATTTTAAATCTGTATATTGTCAGTGAAATTTAATTTCTAATGAAGTGTGGATTTTAAATATGCTTTTCCTACTTTTTATGAAAAATGCCCTGTTTTCTTAGGAAGAACTTCTTTTTTGCTAAAAACATCTGTTTTTTGCCTGTTTTATCTCCTGTTTTCCTCCTAACTTATAACACTTACCTGATCTCCAGATTTTCAAAAGTCAAAAGTTGGTAGAAATAAAAGTCACCCTTGCAGTGCAAATGTTATTATTATTAGCCATATGGTGCAAGGAAGCCTGAGGCTTATGCTGCACCTGCCAAAAAAAAATTCCCGAGTTACCCTGAGAGAGAGAGAGAGAGAGAGAGAGAGAGAGAAGTGGCAAGGAATCACCAAGAAAGAGAAGAATGATGATATCCAGCTCAGGACCCGGAGCTGGATATCATCATTCCAATATATATATATTGGAATGATAGTATGCCAAGCCCATACTCACCAGATGTGAGCCCCTGGGATTGGTCATACTCACTTGACACACCTTTCCATACAAACAGGAGGCCCACTCCCTAATGTTTAACACTGTCATTGCTAACTTACAGTCTGACTCTTATATGCATATAATCTTGCAAATAGCTCCTCTCCCCAGCATTACACCTCTTAATTGGGAATGCAGCAAATGCAATTGAACTTCTTACATATATAATAGAATACAGCTGTTTAATCATTTTTAACACTATTGTCAAAATGTAATAATAAATTCTTGCCACCATAATTGGCAAGAATTTATTATTACATTACTCTAGAAACCTCAGCGCTCCCGGGCTTCCTCTGAGCTTGAATGGCTCCAAGCTCGAGAGAGTAGAGCACATGCAATGCTGTTTAGATGACAAGGGGCATGGGCTGCTGACCTGTATTAGTAATGGCTGCATGGTGCAAGAAAGCCTATGGCTTATGCTGCACCAGCCAAAAAAAAAAAAAAAAACAACCCGAATAAAACAATGATAAAAAAATAAATAAATAATAATAATTAATAAAAGAAAAGGAAATTAAACCTATCATCCTATGCGCTTCCCTGACCCGAAGATACTATCCAGATGACCTTTGAATTTCCCCAAACTGTCAGCCTCTACCATCCATGTAGGCAACTTATTCCAATAATTTATAACTCGCTGGCTAAAATAAAACTTCCTGCAGTCCAATCTAAACATTTCCCCTCGTGACTTGAATTTATGTCCCCTAGTTCTAGCATCATTTATAATCTTGAAAATTTCGTCCTCATTCATTTTACTGATGCCTCTCAGAGCCTTAAACACCTCAATCAAATCTCCTCTAAGGTGTCTAGTTTCCAAACTCTACAACCCACATATTCGAAGTCTTTCTTCATAAGGACGCCCTTTTGCTGATCTCACCAGGCGAGTTACCCGCCTTTGCACCCTTTCTCGATGTGTTTCTTTAGGTGCGGTCTCCATACTTGAACACAGTATTCCAGGTGTGGTCTAACAAAAGCCTTATATAATGGGATTATCACGTCCCTATCTCTACTTGCAAAAGTTTGATAGATCATCGATAGGACACCATGGGCCTTCCTTGCAACCTGTTTACAATGCTCAGAGAATTTCATGTCTGACCGTATCGTAACACCCAAGTCCATTTCCTCCAGTACTGGGTTTAGTTGAACTCCACCAGGTGAATAAGTTATTTTGGAATTACTGTTTCCCAGGTATTACGTAATACCTTACACTTTGTTGTAAGGTATTACAACAAAATGTAAAATGTTTATTAAAGCATAGCTGCCATTTTTCTGACCATTCCTGAAGCCTATCTAGGTCTCTCTGAAGAAGCTCAGCTTGACAGTGATCATTAACTACTCTACCAATTTTAACATCATCTGCAAATTTAGACATCATGCCCTCTATCCCTTCATCAATGTCATTTATTAAAATTAATAACAACAGTGGTCCTAATACTGATCCTTGGGGAACCCCACTTCTTACATCAACCCAATCTGAGGAATAGCCATTTATCAGAACCCTCTGCCTCCTGCCCTAAAGCCATCATGCTATCCATCTACGGATTTTCTCAGTGATTCCAACCTGTTCCAGCTTATAAAGCAACCATGGCCGACTGAGTGTGGGACTGAGTCAAAAGCTTTGCTGAAATCTAAATAAACAATGCCGAAATTATTTCCTAAATCCAACTCGTCAGTGACCCTTTCAAAATAGCGAACCAGATTTGTTAAACATGATTTTCCCTTTACAAAACCATGCTGAGTATTCTTGAGAATTTCAATTCGATCCAAATGATCCTGAATTCCACCCTTGATCATTGCCTCCATGATTTTCCCTACCACTGAAGTCAGACTGACAGGTTGATAATTTCCCACTTCACTCTTAGAGCCACCCTTATGTATACATTGGCAATTTTCCAATCCAAGGGAATCTCCCCAGAGTCTAGTGATGCTCGCATAATTAGCCTCAATGGTTCAATGCACTCACTTGCCGCCTCCCTTAAGATTATAGGGTATATTCCATCAACTCCAGGAGCCTTACTGGCTCCTGGAGTTGATGGAATATACCCTATAATGGCCTGTAGGCTCGAAAGTTTTTCATTAAATAATCTTGCGAAATTTCAATATCATTAATTACATATTTTTCAACTTTGCTTCCACAATTTCCCATTGCCACAAAACTTTTTTCATATGTAAATATCGATGCAAAATAACTGTTGAGTTCATCTGCAACGGCAGCTGGTGTATTTAACACTATCCCCTTTCCCTTACGTAAAGGTCCGATCTTGTTTGTCCTCTTCTTTGCATTTATATATTTAAGAATTCCTTATCCCCCCCTCTTTGCTCTGTTTGCTAGTGATTTCTCATAAACTGCCTTTGCCTGTCGAACCTTTTCTGTGGCTCTATTACAGATCATCTTGTAGCTGTTATAGGCTTCAGTACTTTTTATTGCTCTGTAACCTTTCCATGCCACCTTTTTCTGCTCAAGTAATGTGGCAACTTCACTATTCATCCAACTTGGAACCCTCCTCGTGGAGAATTTTTTAATGGTAAATACGCATTCAAGGCATCTGTGATTAATGTTTTAAAAGCATACTACAGTTCAGTTGTATTCATTCTCTGTGCGATATCTACCCAGTTAATAGAGGCCATGTAGTACCTTAAGGCATCGTAATTTCCTTTTCTGAAATTAAAACCCATTCCTTTGCCTTTTACTGCCGTAGAACTCTGTGATCACTTCCTGCTACTGGTTCCTCTACTGACTGCTCTGTTATGTCATCTGATTCATGGGTGATGATGAGGTCTAGGATATTCTTTTCTCTAGTACTTTCCCTGACAAGTTGATTTAAAAAATTTGTTCCCCATGTCGAGTTTCCTTCCCATTTACTCCAATCAATTGGAGGCAAATTGAAATCACCCATAATAAGACATTGACGCTTACTTGTCCAATCCAATTGCATGTAGAGGCTATTGTCATAATCTTCACAATCACCTGGTCTGTAGATTACTCCTACTCGCATTATACCTTTGTTTCCAACTATCTCACACCATACAGATTCTATACTAGCATGTGAAACGTCTGAATCCTAGAAAGCTATCGTCGCACTCAGGCTGCTTCTGATAAGAAGCATTACCCCACCACCCCTTCTATCTAACCTATCCTTCCTAAATACATTATACAAGCCGTACTGAAACTCATTATCCCCAATTTCCGGATGGCACCACGTCTCCGTAAGCCCTATTATGTCCACGTTACTTGTTTTAACCGGCACCTCCGTAGCGAGGTGGGCAGGAGCAGCAGTGCGTAGCACACGCTTCTTGATTAGACCAGGGTTCAAGCGCGTGATCATCAAATACGGAGGATGCGGAAAGGTCAGGGAATGACCATCGCTTATTCCCGGAACAATATGGCCTTAGTTGCTAATGCTCCTAAAAACCAATTAAACAAACAAACAAACAAACAAACTTGTTTTAACCAGCAGTTCAAATTCGCTCATTTTATTGACGACACTTCTAACATTACTATATACACAATTAAGACTTATTGTTCTTGTATATTTAACAACCCTAACACAACCCTTGAAGTTTTTTAGGCTCTCTTCCCTGGCATTAGCTACCCGCTCACTTGAAACGTTTCTGCCCCCAGAACATCTAGGTAATATGTCCAGTTGGGGTAACAGATAAGAACTCTTGAAGTATGTGCAAGAGTTACTTTGACCAATATTATCAGATAAACGCGTGTCAGTATTACCCACATCCCCCCTAACTAGCAGTTTCCCTGAACCTTTAAGGTATCCTCAATAATACCGGCAAAACTTTTGCACCACCTTTGTTTAAGTATATCCCGTCTCTACAAAACAAATTCCTTCTTCCTACAAGTGTGGGCCATGCTGATAGAAATTTCCCCCTTAAAGCCTTGCAGAGTCCTTCAAGTCTTGAGTTAATCCACAAGGCTTTTAACATATAATCCCTCCTATCATGTCTGGGCAGAATTACAGACACATAGACATTGTGGCCTAGCTCGCGCCATTTCCTCAGCATGGTCTTGTATTTTTCCAACAAATCGTCAGATCATGTACGTTTAATGTCATTAGTCCCCACATGAATAATAATATTCTCTTTACCCCCCTTAAAATCTGACAATCTGTTGGTGATATCATTAATAGTTGCTCCCTGCAGACATACCCTGGTTCTACTCCACCTATCCTTATTACAAAAAATATTCCCCGTTTCCCTGACAATGGAGTCTCCTAATAAAACCATGTCCTTTTTAACCAGAGTAGTTTGCACTTGGTTTTTTCTGTTTTTAGGCCCGAATCGGGTGTGCATCACTTGGTAGATTGCTGGAGTCTTGAGTCCCTGACGAGCTCCCAGATGCATTATTCTTGAGGGCAAGCACCCGTTTTTTCAGTGACTCAAATTGTTCCATCAGTGCACCAAATTGTAATTTAAGATCGGTGCACTCCTTACATGATTAGTCACCAGGTCGACCGCAACAGATTAAATCATGACTCGCCCATAAATCGCCATCGGCTATTTCTGTGTGAGTCGTGATACCCTGTGACGTGTTTAAGGCAGAGCTTGTAACTACCATTATAAAATTAGCTAAATATCAATGAAAATTAACTTTAAAAAATTATATTTATAATATTAAAATCAAACTGTTACAGGAAAACCTATAACAAAATAATCCAACAATATCTAAATAAATCAAATATTTAAAAGCACTAATCAACAATAATCCAATCCACTTAACTGAGGTTTATCACTTAACTGTAGTTTATGAATTGCCCGCAGCGCATTGGTTTCCGTTTTTTTTTTTTTTTTTTAGGAGCGTTACCAACTAAGGCCATATTGCTTCGTGATATGCGGTGGTCATTCCCTGACCTTTCCGCATCTTCCGTATTTGGTGGCGATGGGCTCGAACCCCGGTCTAATCAAGAAGCATGTGATAAGCATTACTGCTCCTTCCCACCTGGCTATGGAGGCGCCCTGGTTTCCGGTATACTGAGGTTTCCAGACAAGGGCCCCCACTCGTCTCACCAAAACATCTAGGATAGGAAGGGTCCTGTTCACTTCCAGTTCCAAAGTGAACTGGATGTAGCGAGACAGCGAGTCAAAGTACTCTAACAGCGGTGCATCCGAACCTCGGGAATGACGGTGGAAATATCATCCACATACCTGCACCACATGGTGATTGGTACCAGCAGGTTCAGGAATATGCATTCCTCCAACTCCTCCATTGTGATGTTGGCAACAACAGAGCTGACAGGGGATCCATAGCCATACCATGTATCTGTTTGTAGAGAGAATCGCAAAATGTGATGACCCTGCCTGACAAACACAGGTTAAGGGCTGCACAGATATCGTCCATAGATAGTGATGATCTATCCAATAGGCTGGGGTCATTCTCTAAAAGCTGTCTGTCTGCACATACAACTGCCTGTTGGACTGGAATGGAGACAGCATCAAAGGACGCCATGGTCTCGTTGTCAGGAACTGTAAGCTGTTTGATAAGGTGAACAAAGGAACTCCTTGCTGTTGGAGACAATGTGGACAGTATTTCCCACTAGAGGCATTAGGAGACAGGCGACATGTTTTGACAGCTCATAGGTTGATAGTTATTCAACCATCTATGGAGATTTACAGCACGTGTTGCAGCAAATATGAGGTGCCCAGGGTTTGTCTTCATCCCCTCCCTTACAGCCAAAATAATGATAGTAGGCTGTCTTCACAAGTGGAATCAATTGGCATTTCTGAGTGGAAAATGTCACATCACCACACATAACAAAAATTGTCAATCCTGTTAACACATTTACGTGGCATCCTGGCTTTTTACATAATTTTTGTCCATAAACCTGAAAAAAAAGAAAGAAAAAAAAAAAAAAAAAAAGAAATGAACATCACTTGAAAAGTAAATGATACACAGAAATGCAAAAAAAAAAAAAAAAATGGCAAATCAGTTCCTGTTTCAGTGTTACCAACCTATCTATTCTCTAGACTCCAAAATTTCCTAGTATTCACCAATATTCCCCTAAATCATAAGAGGGGCTATATCATGGAACCAAGAGCTAACTAAGAGTTTTAAATGTTAACTTTGTTTTTATCATGCTGAAATTAAGAAGGATTGACTGTTTTCAAGCCAGAAACATTTTTGGTGTTGACCAGTGTTACTGTTATTAACTACCCTGCCAACCTTTGTATCATCTGCAAACTTAGACCTGATATGCCTCCAGCAATAAGGATCATCAATCTCCTTGTTAACAGGAGAGACTGCTTCTACAGGGATGGGATACACTTAAATAGAAAGGGTGCAAGAATGTTTGCTGATGCTATCGAGGCAGTGTTAGGTGGGTCGGAAAATTGCTAGATTGGGAGATACAAGGACTAATAGATTAACAGTAGCCACTGGCAGAGGTGAAAGTGATTCTTGCACTGCTTCTATTGGAATGAGCAGCAGCCTGGAAAATAAGATGCAGGATATTTCAGAGACTGCTGGGAATCATTGGGGTACAAGTAAACACGTGGGTTGTGTTAGGGTAGCTAAGAAAAAGAACAGGTGCATGTATACTTGCGTGTACACCAATGCTAGCAGTTTAGTAAATAAATTTGATGAATTTGAGGTATTGCTCAAAACATCAAAGGCAGATATTGTTGGGATTTCAGAGACATTGTGTCACACAGATATAAGTAATGCAGAACTGGAATTTGGGGAGTACAATGTCTACAGAAAAGATAGACAGGATAGGAAGGGAGGAGGGGTTATGCTATTAGTTAAGAAATACATAAAATCCAAGGAAGTGAAGCCAGTCGACATCGCTGGACAGTGCAGTGTCGAGTCAGTTTGATGTGACATAAGCATTGGGAGATCAAAATTGAGAGTAGGAGTGTGCTATAGGCCTAATGACTCTGATGAGTATAATAAGAAACTGTACAGGGAAATAGAGTGGGCCAGTAAATCAGAGAGTCTTATAATGGGGGATTTTAATTTCCCAGATATTGACTGGAATTTGGGGGCTGGTCACTCACACACTAGCAAGGCTTTTATGGATTTATTGGACGATTGTTTTCTACATCAGCATGTTCAGGAGGCAACTAGAGGGAGTAATACTCTTGATTTGATTATCAGTAGTGATTCTTCATGCATTAAGAATCTGCAGATAAATGAACCACTAGGTGGCAGTGATCACAGTGTGCTGAAGTGGGATTTACTCAAAGAGGTAACTACCATTAGGGGTAAAGGGAAGGGTTATTGCTTTCGTAAAGGCGACTACAATGGTCTGAGACAGTATTTAAATTCTATACAGTGGGACCAACTGATGATGTTACCAACAGCATATTGAAAATGGGAAGCATTCAAAGAATTATCTTGGAAGCTACTAGGCTTTACATACCAACTAAGAAATATTGTTCAAGGTTTAGGCCTAAATGGATGTCAGATGAACTAATGAGACATATGGCAGAGAAGAAAAATGCATGGGATACATACAAATTAACACGTGACACAGAAGCCTATGATAGATACAAGTTGATCTGTAACCAAGTTACAAAGGAGGTTAGGCAGGCGAAGGCAGATTACGAGAAATCTTTGGCAAGGGATGCAAAGAAAAACAGCAAAGAGTTCTTTACTTATGTAAACTCTAGAAGGAAGGGGATGAATCAGATTGGTCCACTTGATATCGATGGGTCAACTGTTGATGATCCTGCTCAGGTAGCTAACAAACTAAATGAATATTTTGCATCGACATTCACACATGAGGAGTTATTCAGCGAGGGGGAATGCCAGAGGTGTATTCAACTCTGGCAGTAAGCTAGAGAATCTTGTAATAACTGAGAGTAAAGTGAACAAGAAAGGCACCTGGGGTGGATGGGATCTATCCAGTTATATTAAAGGAGGCAGCAAAGGAAGTAAGCAAACCCTTAGCCATAATTATGAGAGCTTTCTTGGACTCAGGGGAGGTACCCATAGACTGGAAATGTGCAAATGTGACCCCAATTCACAAAGGAGGATCAAAGGCTGACACAAGTAATTATAGACCTGTGAGTTTAACTTCTGTTCCCAGAAAATTAATGGAGGCACTGGTTAAAGAAGCACTACAGGATCATCTAGACAAGACTTCAGTTATAGCTCGGACACAGCATGGTTTTGTTAAGGGGAAGTCTTGCCTGACCAATTTGATTGGATACTATGATGCAGTCACAAAAGAACTGGATGCAGGGAATAACTTTGATATTATATACTTGGATCTTAGAAAGGCTTTTGATACTGTTGTACATGGAAGACTGCTGCACAAGTTGGAGCAGTGTGGCATTGGAGGCAAATTTCTGCTATGGATAAAGGGGTGGTTGAGGGGGAGAAGACAGAGAGTGGTAATCAATGGACACTGCTCATCGTGGACTAATGTTATTAGTGGAGTCCCTCAGGGTTCAGTGTTGGGTCCATTATTGTTTTCTGTATTTATAAATGATATTGATGATGGTATATCAAGCTTAATGTCCAAGTTTGCAGACGATACGAAGGTTGGCAGGGTTGTCAAGGACACTGCTGACACTATGCTGCTGCAACAGGATCTGGAAAGGTTGAGCAGATGGGCTGAGAGGTGGCAAATGAAGTTTAACATTGACAAATGTAAAGTACTACATATGGGAAACATCAACCCCAGAGCAACGTATTAACTCTGTGCTACTACACTGACAGTGGTAGAGAATGAAAAGGACCTGGGGGTAATTGAGCAGGCAGATATGAAATTTTTCTGAGCTGTGCAGATGGGCTGCAAGAGTAGCTCATGGTGTATTGTCAATGATATATAGGAATTTTTCTAGCAGGGATAAGGAGGTGATTATTCCCTTGTATAAGGCAATAGTCAGGCCACACCTATAGTACTGTATACAGGCCTGGAGGCCTCATTTCAAGAAGGATGTAGAGTTGCTGGAACGAGTACAGAGAAGGGCAACAAGATTAGTGAATGGAACAAAGTGGTGCTCTTACGAAGAAAGGCTTAAGTTTTGCAAATTACAGTGTCTGGAGACTTGGCACCAGCGAGGTGATCTGATAGAGGTGTATAAAGCCTTGAATGGTTTGAGCATGCTCAATGCTGATGGGATTCTTCCTCTTGCTCAGAATAATCACCTGAGAGGGCATAAATTCAAATTGAGGAAAGACAGATGTAGGATAGACGTGCGGAAATTTGCCTTTAGCCAGTGGGTGGTTGGTTGGTGGAACAGACTTCCATCCCTTGTGGTGGAAGTTGATAGCCTAAATAAGTTTAAGGCTCAGCTGGATGGGTATTTCGAACGAACAGAGGGGTGAGGTGGAAGTGGTTATTTTTTATTTATTTATTTTTTTTTTATTATTATTAATTTTTTTTTGGCTGATGCTGCATAAGCTTGCTTTCTTACATCAAATGCCTCTACTAATGCTAATATAATTAATAAATATTAAAAAAGAATAATGAGACCAGCACTGAAACTGACTCCACTAATAACCTTTGTCTAAGAACAGTGCCATTGATTACAACTTTGTATCCCCTCCCCCACATACAACTTTATCCATAGCAATAACTTGCCCTTTATGTCACATTGCTCCAATTTGTACAGTAGTTTTTTATGTGCAACAGTATCAAAACTTTTTCTGAAGCCTAAATATATGATGTCAAGATTATTTTTTGCATTCAGTTCCTTATCACTGTTTCATAGTATGTAATCGGAATTGTAAGACAAGACTGCCCTCAAACAAGGCCATTCTGTGACTGCAGTATAAATGCATTCTGTGTAGATGGTCCTGCATTACTTCTTTAACCAGTTACTCAATTATTTTTTCTAGAACAGAAGGTAAGCTGACAGGCCTGTAATTACTCATGTGTCACCCTTTGCATCCTCCTTTGTAAATTGGGGATGCTGTCTCACATATCCAGCCCATAGGGACCTCCCCTAAATCCAAACATACTCTTGTAATTATGGTTAAGTGTTTGCTTACCTATTTTGCCGTCTCGCTTAATACAATTGGATAGATCCCATCCATGCCAGATGTCTTTTTTTATGTTTAGTTTCAACAATTTCTCTTCCAATTTCCTCTCAGTTACCACTACGTTTTGTTAGAATTTGATAGGCTTTGGCAACCATTTCCCAAAAAAAATTGCTCTTGTGTAAATTTAGACACAAAATACATATTCAGTGTACAAACTGAGCCGATTCATCAACGGTCACCAATGTGATTCAACCTCTTCCTTCTAGTGTTTACATAAGTAAAGAAGCCTTTTGCTGTTTATCTTTGCATTCCTTGACTGGAATTTCTCTTAATCTACCTTAGCTTGCCTGACCACCTTTGTGACTTTGCAGACTAGTTCATATCTACAGTAGGCTTCTACATCAATTGATAATTTATATGCATCCCATACATTCCTCTCTGCCACCGAGTCACATCAGTACATATGTCATCCATTTAGATCTGTGCCTTGAGCAGATCTCTTAGTTGATTTTAAAAAAAAAGCCTAGTAACTTCGACAGTTATTCTCTGAATGCTTCCCATTTAGAATTTGGTGTTAGTAATTTCATCAGTTAGTCCCATTGCATAGAATTTAAACCATCTGAGACCACTGTAGGCCCCTTTACGAAAGCTCTTCCTTCCCTTGAAAGTTGTTACATTTTTAAGTAAATCTCACATCGGCACACTGATCACTGCCACCTAGTGTGTCTTCTATCTGCATATTCTTAATACATGACAGGATGCCTGTGATAAGCAGATCAAGAGTGTTGCTTTCTCTTGTTGTTTTGCCTTTCTGACATGCTGGTGTTGGAAACAGTCATCCAATAAATTCACAAAAGTGTTGCTTCTGTGAGTGACCAACCCACAAGTTATAGCTAAAATCCCCCCTTATAACGCATTCTGATTTACTGGTCCATTCTATATATCTGTACAGTTACTCGTTATACTCACCACAGTCATTAGTCCTATAATTCCTGTTATTTACATTCCACTCCATTTAACTAACACTGAACTGAGTAGTGGCAGATGTTTGCAGTCATTCATTGCTCATTTTTAAAACATTTATTAATGAGACAAGAGAGAGCAGAGTTTAGTCATTGGATATTTAAGTGATCTATGCATTATGCATTTTCAGTTGACAAATACATGTATTATAAACAAGGTAACAGCAAAACTTTAGAAAACAAAACAAAACAAAAAACATCACAAGGTATAAATGAGAAATTTAAAAAAGTTCCTCATCCTGAGTTTTTTCTCTTTTCTTCTCTTCTCAGTTAGAAAAGAGTGCCATAAGATTAACTCATTAGGTAAGTGACTACAAGTTTGCAATTAAGAGCAGCACCGTTAGACTAAATTAAAGCATATTCAATTATAATAGTGATATATGACAAGTTTAAATTGATAGGCCCAGCTGTTACACTCTGCAATTACACAAAGAAAACATGTTTTGTTTATTATACCAGACTGGTTATGCCTGCTGATGCCTAATCTAATGCCTTTTATTTTGTAAACTAATTGAAAGGTTTTTTTTTTTTTTTTTTTTTGTTAACTGCTAGAGAAGTTTTAACTGGTTCTTCTTCAGTTAGTAGTACCATAGTTAAGGGAATCTAAGTCCTTTAAATTGTAAGAGTGTTTTTTTTCTCCAAATTTCAACACAGGAGTTAAATAATTTTATAATTACCACACTCTCTGCATTATAAATGTATTAATAATAATATAAGTTATGAAATGTCAGATTTTCATGGTATTTACCAAACCTGAAATTTAATTTTGTTTCTTTGTCTATTTGCTTAAGGCAGAAAAGTTGAAAACCACCACTTTATGGTATGGATTTTATAAAATCCCTCTTTCTATTATTTGGTTTTGTTGACTGAATTTATGGATAAGAAATAATTTTATTAAAAAATCTAAAAAGTTATTTAGCTTTCACTTTTTGCATTCTGTGTACTGATTTTTTAAAATAATTGTTTTGACCAAAGAATTATCTTTTATTTCTTTGTATTATCAAAAGACAATATTTTTTGTTATCTCTTACTGATTTTTACAATAGCTATATTTAACTTTTTAATAGGCTTGTCTTATGGATAGTCTTATAACTAGATTTGTTAAAGAATTAAGACAGCGACCATCTTGGGGAGAAAATGAAGTGGACCATTTGAGAGGAATTAAAGACAATGATGGTATATTGAATAAAATTTGACTGTAATGGTGTAATTCCACCAAAATATTAGACAATATGACATCCCAATATGATAAAATAGTCTGTTACTTGTTAATATATGTGAATGAATCTGTTAAAGAAAACATTTTGCTGCATTAGCTTGCAGAAAAATCTTTTTAACTTTATAAAACAAAACATTGGTAAAATATAAAAAAAAACATAAAGCAACTTGCAACTATTCTGGTACAGAGGGATAGAGGTTGATGAAGCACTGTGCTAGGATGCTTGAGATCCTATCGACTATGTATGCAAACAAGTTTACCAGTGGCAGTCTGTTCATAGAACTTATGGAAATAGTGATTCTATGAACTTTAAAATTTAAATTTAGTATCTTGTTTTTGTAAAATAGCTCAAACAATAGTGTTCCATGACAGTATAGTTAGTTCACCACTTTTCACTCCATTGGAGAAATCTGGGTTCACATCTTGTCAGAGCAAAGATGCTGCAATTTGCAGTATTGGAGGGACTGAAAAAAATGAATTGAAGCCTTTCCTGGTAAGAGCACCGTTTTGTTCCCCTCACTACTAATTTTGGCTCTTCCCAACACCTGTTTCAACAGATCCACATCCTTCCTAAAATGAGGCTTCCAGACCTGTATGCAATACTCGATATATGGCCCAACCATTGTCTTATACAACAAAATAATCATCTCCTTATCCCAACTGGTGATATTCCTGTGTATCATTGACAAAACCCCATGCACTCACTTGGCCTCCAGTCTGCACTGTTTAGTGAACTTCATATCTGACACAGTTGTCCACAGATGTTTTTCATTCTCCATTACTACACTGTGTTAGTGTTGTATCACACAGTTAAGTTAATCTAGGATTATTGCTACCAATATGAAGTACCATCCATTGGTCACTGTTGAACTTTAATTGCTACTTCTCAGCTCATGTATTTTGGATGTTTTTGAATTTTTTTGGATCTTGTTGCAGAAACATACCCTGTTTACTGTCATTAACCACCCTACCAACCTACATATCATCTGCAAATGTAGACATTGAGCCTGATATGCTTTCATCAGTATTTTTAATAAATATTGAAAATAGCAATGGGCCCAGCACTGAACTTTGGGGAGACTCTAGTAATAACATTTATACAAGAAAGCAGTGGCCATTGATAACAACTCTCTGTATCATCCCACTCAACCATTCCTTATCCAGGGCTCCAGAAATACAACTTAAATCTACTTGCCACAAAAAAAATTTGTTCGCCCATAGTATCTAATTTATATAAGTATTTTATAGATTCAGTTTAAAAACTGAATGTTAAATGTTATGATGACAAAACAAAAGTAATATATTTAATTCTTTTTAATTGTATCTCATAATGTGGTTGCCTTCACAACAAGATAGCTACTATTGAATTACTTCAAATAAATAATGCTTCTCTAATAGAGAAGGCTACTGTTATTTATTTTCAGCGTACCACCACCCAGACGATCGCTTCGAAGCTTTTTGGCTTCGTCATCAGTGGGCGGTTAGGTAATACAATAAGCCAAAGAGATGGCTTATTGTATTACCTACCCGCCCACTGATGACGAAGCCAAAAAGCTTCGAAACGATCGTCTGGGTGGTGGTACGCTGAAAATAAATAACAGTAGCCTTCTCTATTAGAGAAGCATTATTTATTTGAAGTAATTCAATAGTAGCTATCTTGTGAAGGCAACCACATTATGAGATACAATTAAAACGATGCCTTCTACGCTACAATCATAGCTCAAATATATGGATTAACTATGGTGTATTTACACCGATATTATATAGTTAATTATCAAAACCCATAAGGATTATGCCTAGTGCATTTAATTTTCCAAATTTAATTCTTTGTACACCTTACACATAATTATGCAGAAATATCCTTTCATTTACATGGATTTAAAATATATGTCACTAATACTTACAGTTCATTTACATAAGGAATTTTTATGTCCTACCTGTGTCTTTTCTTGGTTGCAAAATACCACTTATCCACTGATTTATTTGAAATAAAGTCCTGCAAGAGAAGGGCCATTCACATATATATAATTAATAAATCATTCAGAGTGGAGGGGGGGGTGCCTCCGTAGCCAGGTGGGCAGGAGCAGCAGTGCGTAGCACACGCTTCTTGATTAGACCGGGGTTCGAGCCCGTGACCACCAAATACGGAGGATGTGGAAAGGTCAGGAAATGACCACCACATATTCCCGGAGCAATATGGCCTTAGTTGCTAATGCTCCTAAAAACCAAATAACAACAACAACAAGAGTGGAGGGATTCTTTGATGATCTCAACTTTCTTTTTATTAGATTCAGTTGACTAAAATATCATTCACATGATGAAGTACTGGTAAAAAGGCTACAATTTCAAGCAGTTTTGAGAGAAATGGAAATCTGTTCTTGTTACTCATTGTTCTTTTTCATCCCCTAAGATCTTTATGTTTAAGTGCTTCCCCACAACTTTAAACTTGTACCACTTTTCTTCAAATTCAACAATGAATTTGATGAAAAAAAGCCTTTAAGTGGAATTTTTTTTATTTATTGATTTGAAATTTATTGTTTTCATATAACTTTTGATTTAAATTTAGTAGTGTACATATATTAACAACTTTACCACATACATGCCTCCAGGGCCAAGGCCCATATGCACAAATTTTTAGTAGTATAGTATTTTTTAGCAGTACAATATATATTTTTTTCATTTTCTGATTAAATTGGTGCATTTATTCTTTACTTGGCCTTGTAATTGCATAGAAACCACAGTTGATTTCCAGCATTGTATCGACAGTAGCATTTGAATCTGCCACCATTGTTTTCGTATCGATATAGCAAATACTGGTAGTTCTACAAAACTTGTAGCAGTGTAATCAGTATCAGGTGGTATCACCTGATACTGATTACACTGCTACACCTGATACTGATACCACCACTAAGTTCAACCGGTGAACCTTACGCCCAATATCTTCCATCATGCAGTATGATTGATGTCTTTTGAGGTTATGATGAACACCGTGGGGAGACCCAAACTTCTTAACATTTCGAGGGTACAGCTCTAAAACAGTGTTTTTTTTTTTCAGGCCAGCCGCTAGTGAATACACCGGACCGAACCTATTGGTAACTCTAGGAGGCTTCCAAATCAACTAGTGTATGATCTTGCTGCGTCTACTCTCCGAGATAGTGACCGGAAGGAGTCAGAGCAGTGTGTATCAGGGGGCATTGTTGAGGCCATGTTATGCCCAGATGCTTCACATATCCTTACCATGTGTACGCCATATCCAAAATGTACCCCCCTCCACTTTTTCTTACTATACAATACACCATGAATTATCAAACTTAATAGGGCAAACTTATCTGCAAAAAGATCTAAACCTCCAAAATACTTCCTTGTTCATTTCACAAATATATATGGTCTCACTTCTAATCTCAATGATGTTCATTTCCACTTACAGTCTGCCAAATGTACTTTTTCTGACAAATCTCAGTTATCAGTTGATTCAACCACTGCTCATCTCAGTTGCCAAAAATTATTCACTGAATGATTCCTTTCGCCTCAAAGATGGTACTTGTGCATATGTCCATTCTGATATTCCCTGTTAGAGACTAAGTAATTTGGAATCTCCTCTTTTCGATCTTCTAAAACCTCTCTACCTCATTCTGTCAAATTCATCTGTTTTCTCTACCATTCTCCCAACTCCACTAATCACTTGCAGCTCTTTGACTTCCTCTCTTTGCAACTTGACTTTCTCCAGTCTAACTTTCCTAACAGTAAAGTAATTTTCTTTGGTGATTTTAATGTTCACAACTCCAGCTGGCTTCTGTTTTCTAGTCAAACCGACCCAGCTGGTCGAGATGCTGA
The DNA here is from genome assembly GCF_048544385.1 of Mastigoproctus giganteus. Lineage (NCBI taxonomy): Eukaryota > Metazoa > Arthropoda > Arachnida > Uropygi > Thelyphonidae > Mastigoproctus > Mastigoproctus giganteus. The sequence goes on from NC_143580.1 coordinate 174,109,755, forward strand.
GGCTTTTGCAATACTAATGACCTTGCACAGATTGTTCATTTACCTACAAGAATACCGGACAATCCTAATCATACAGTCAACACGCTTGATCTTTTTCTCACAAACAACCCTTCTACGTATACGGCTGAAGTGAATGGTCCTTTAGTCACCTCAGATCACAGGTTGGTGATTCTCTCTTCTCCAATGGAGCCTGTATCTCATGGCTCTTTCCAACCTCGTGTTGTTTGGCATTACAAGAATGCAAAATGGAATGACCTGCGAGATTTCTTTTCTTCTTTTCCTTGGTCGGATTACTGTTTAAAAACTTCTGATGTCAACGTTTGCTCAGATCGTGTCAGTGAAATTATTCTTGTAGGAATGGAATCCTTTATTCCACACTCCACTTTAAAATCTCATCCTTTATCTAAACTTTGGTTTTCCAATAAATGTACTAAGGCTGTTCAAGAGAAGAATGTTGCATATCGTAATTGGCTTGTTTCTAATTCTTCAGTTTCATTTTCTGCCTACATAAAAGATCGCAACAATTGTAAAGCAGTTGTTAATCAATCCAAACTAGATTTTGAACAGGCTAAGAGTAGAAAACTCACTTATTGCCCTAATGGTAGCCGAGAATTCTGGTCTCTTGCCATAGCTATTGGCCGCAACTTTTGCCCATCTCTGCTCCCACCTCTGTCAAAACCAGATGGTTCTATTGTCAATTCAGCCATGGATAAAGCTGATCTGCTAGCATCCCATTTTTCTTCCAACTCATATATTAATGATCTTGGTAAAACACCTCCCACATTCCCAGCATGCTCCATTCAATGCCTCCTGTGGTCTTCTGTCAAAAGGATGTCAGAAGGATTTTGACAAATGTTGATGTTAAGAAAGCTCCAGGTCCTAATGGTATTTCTCAACTTGTTCTCAAAACCTGACACTCCTGAACTTACTCCAGTTCTTTGCCGCATTTTTTCACTTTCGTATTCCAAAGGTGTTTTTCCTTCTGCTTGGAAATTTGCTCATATCCAGCCAGTTCCTAAAAAAGGTGAAAAATCCCTCCCATCCAATTATTGTCCCCTTGCAATTACTTCTTCTCTTTCTAAAGTAGTGGAGAAATCAATTAACCACCAAATCTTAAACTTTCTAGAAACCTTACGTGTGATCAAAGGTCACCAGTATGGATTCTGTCAGTGCCGATCCACTAGTGATATTCTGGCTTATGTTACCCGTTTATGGACAAATTCAGTGGAAAAGTTTGGTAAAACACAAGCAGTTGCTCTTGACATCTCAAAGGCTTTTGATCATGTTTGGCATAAAGGTCTTCTGAACAAGCTTCCATCATATAGTTTGCCAACGGTTTTTTGTAATTGATCGTCCAGTTTTCTCTCTGACCGCTCGCTGAAAATGATGGTAGATGGCTCTCTGTCTTCTAACTTCTCCACTAATTCCGATGTCCTCCAAGGTTTAGTTCTTTCACCCCATTCTCTTCCTTTTGTATATTAATGACCTCCTTTTATTGACTGGAAATCCTATCCATAGTTTTGAAGAGGATTCCACTTTCCAGTGTGAAAAAATTGCATTCGACTTTCCAGTTTGATAAACCTCGCCCTGCTCAATCAGCTTCAACTTCTCGAATATCTGCTACCAATTCCTTAAATGCTGACCTCCGGTTAATTCTCTAGTGGGGCAGAGACAACTTAGTTGATTTCATTCCTTCTGAAACTCAGAAGGATTGAAATCAACCTTCATTGAAGTGTAACCTGTCATATCTCACAAAAAGGATTCTTCTGCTCCTATGCTTATCTTTGGTGGCACTCCAATGTCTTGGCAATATGTTATATCTCTTTTGGGGATTACCCTGATTTCTAATCTCTCTCTCTCTCTCTCTCTCTCAAATATTGCTTCCTCTGCATTGAAAAAATTTGGTTTTCTCTTTCGCTCTCAGCATTACTTTTCTTCCAAACAGCTGTTCACTCTGTACAAATTGCAAATCCACCCTACCATGGATTATTGTTCCCACATCTGGTGGGAACCAGATGTGGGATCTCTGTCTCATAGATGTACTGTTTCTGCTGCATGCCTTTTCTCCATTTACTTTCATGGGCACTGTTCTTCTGAATTGGCTTCTATAATTCCCACTCTCTCTTTCAAAGCAGTCTGAACGCGTGCCGCTACCAGCCAACATCCATTTATTGTCTAACTTCAAACTCACAGAACCAACTTTTCATCTTCCTCGTTCATTCATTCAACTGCCGTTTTCTGGAACAACCTTCCTTCATATGTATTTCCTGTAAATTACAGTCTACAGAAGTTCAAGTCTAATGTCAACAAATATCTTCTTTTGTCTTCTCAGCCTCCAACCCAAGCATTGTATGAAGTACTATAGGTTCTAACACCTCTCGTGTTTGGTGTTTTCATAAAAAAAAAAAAAAAAAAAAAAAAAGGAAAGCACAGACAGGATGCTTCCACTCCTGAAGGAACAAATGACCCACTCCACCAACAAAAACTCCAGCAATGGAACCAAGTACAGAATCTTGTCTCCCACAGACTATGTCCGAACTAACCTCATGGGACTCCACAATTCTCCCCCCCCTTCAAATGGACATGGATCACTGTGGTGGCCCTGATACAGAGACGGCCTATTGGCAACTCTTAATATGCTCTCCCTCAAGCAGATCTTTCCTTCCAACTCCCTGGGGATCCCTCTTCCCTCCTCACCTCCCCAAACTTTCACTCTGGTGGGGCATGGGCATGTCCCACTGAAAAAAAAAGGGGGGGGAGTCACCTTCACTATCGACCCCCATCCTTCCTACTTCAACCCCCCATGAAGTAGGAAATGTTACACAGCGTTCGCCCCACACGTCCAAACTTAAATTACAACAAAATTTTGCCTGACCTTTTAGGCTCCTAGAAATCGTCCTTTCAGCATACAGCCCCACGCAGCGCTCTTTAACGAAATGTTACCTGAATCAACCACAATCATTTCAACTTTTTTTTTTTAGGTCCTTACCACTGAAATTCCAGGAAAGTAGGTGGCAGTACCTGCCAGAGTATCACTTACTGGTAACACCTGGCTAGCCTCAAAGTGTTTCTGCTGCTTGCCTTTTCTATAGATACTTCCATGGGCACTGTTCTTTTGATTTGGCTTCTATAATTCCCACTCTCTCTCTTTCAAAACAGTCCGAACACGTGCCGCCAACATCCATTTACTGTCCAACTTCAAACTCACAGAACCAACTTTTCATCTTCCTCGTTTATTGATTCAACTGCCGTTTTCTGGAACAACCTTCCTTCGTACATATTTCCTGTAAATTATAGTCTACAGAAGTTCAAGGCTAATTTCAACAAATATCTTCTTTCGTCTTCTCAATCACCAACCCAAGCACAATACTAAGTACTATAGGTTCTAATACTCTAATACCTGTTATGTTTGGGGTTTCCATAAAAAAAATAAATAAAATAAAAAATTGGCAGATGATTATAAATTATAGCACTACTTATGCAATTTTATAATTTTTTTTTAACTTAATACATATAACTTGATAGGAGATATGAAATTCATATAACGTAACTCAGTTGGAGATAAAATTCGATACCGAAATATCATTGTTGAAATGAGAAGGGTTTTTTTTTTTTTTTTTGGCTGATGCTGTATAAGCTTGCTTTCTTGCATCATGTGCCTCTACTAATGCTAATATATATATATATATATATAGAGTGTTATAACTGCATTGGGATATAACTTTAGTATTATATTTTTAATTGTATTGAAATTGAATCAAAATCATACCTCAGAGCAGCAAAGCAAGTAGGAGTGCTTCAGGGGAGAACTGAGGGGGGGGTTGTCCTCTGAATCACAGCCTTTTGAAATGTACTGCTTGTTTGATGTTTGTGGAGCATTCAGAAATGGGACATGATATTTCCGAGAGGATTGTCTTTGTGTGTGTGTGTGTGTGTGCTCCATGTAAGGAGTGAGGAAATCAGGCGACAACTCAGCATTGTTATGGGCCTATATGAGAGCTTGAAGAATGGGGTAGATGCCCTCAAAGGATTTAAATTGAGGGGCCCATCAACAACAGAGCTTGCACTTGAACATCTGGCAACACAGTGGCAATCCCCAAGGCAGAATGCATGGACCCACAGGAACTAGTTGTTGTCAGTGACTCTATTGTCAGGGAAACAGGGAATATATTGTGCAAAAAGGATAAGTGGAGCAGGACCAGGGTATGTCTCCCAGGGGCAAAGGTTGATGACATTGTAGAGCAGATATAAATATGATCTTTATTGTATGGTTCATAGGTACATGCAGGTACCCTACCTTTACAAACCCTTCATGGCAGTAAGCCAGGGGTTAACAAGCAGCAGAAGATATCATCTCGCTGGAAATATAGTACAGACTAAGTACAAAGCTTAAATATGAGTAAAGCAAAGGACAATTATGTATTAATAACATCAAGCAGATTATATTAACTTTAAAAAATAAATAAATAAAAATAATAATAATATAGTCAGACTTCTCTTTAATGAACTTCCGTATAGTGAAATTTTCTATGTAGGGACCTTTGGTCATTACATTGAAAATAGTTTCTGTATAACGAAGAAAATTTCCATATAACGAACTTATTTTGAGAGACCTGTGTACACATTGTTCTCATCTCTGGCCTTTAGGCAAAAAGCTGATGCTGTAGAAAGCATGAATTAATAGCTAAAAGGATTAAGCATTAATCCCTTTAGCTTTTAATAGCTAAAGGCTTTAATTCCACGAATTAAGAGCTAATACATTTTACAATTTAATGGTGCCTGTAAACTGGCCAACCATGGCGCAGGATAGAAAAAGTTGGAAGTTTGGGAGAAGCCTTTACCCAGCAGTTGGTCAGCAATAGCTAAAAAGAAGTAAAACCTATACAATTTATACACTACTATGCCAAGAAGTCCTGCTGGTCAGCTGTCCATGGCCATTGGCAAAGATTAAGGCATATTCCTAACACAGGCATTGTCTCTAGTCAACCTATTTTCTACTTTAAGCATCCTATTAGAGAATTAGGAGAGTGATTTTCCTTTATCTCGGAAATTCATCTGTTTCAAAGAAATGAGTCATCCACACTTTCACTAAATTTCACCTGTCTCTGTTTACATGGTAGCTGCAAGTGGTCCCTAATTTCAGCTTTGTTTTAACTGCTGTGCAAGTTACCTTACAGTGTCTAAGAGGAAATCCTTGAGTGTAGTACAAAAAAGTGGGAGTGTAGTGTAGATCACAGCGTTAGAAAAAAAGAAATTGCCTTAAAATTTGATGTCCCTTCCAGTCATGTGTCAATGATTCTGAGAAACCCTGTTTCGATTCTCAAACTGTTTGAGGAAAGGGGACCCAGTCGGAAGCGTGTGAAATTATGCCTTTGGGAAGATGTAGATGAAGCATTTTTTAAGTGTATGAAATTGATTCGAGACCAAAACATGCCGATATCAGGGCTATTAGTAAAAGAAAAGGCAATGGAGTACGTATCTTTTCTGAGGCACAAAACATTCCAAGCCAATTCTGGCTTGGAATGTTTTGTTATTAGTAAAATTAATATTAGTAAAAGAAAAGGCAATGGAGTACGTATCTTTTCTGAGGCACAAAACATTCCAAGCCAATTCTGATTGACTGGACAAATTTAAAGAGTGTCATGTTGTTGTTGTTGTTTTGGTTTTTAGGAGCATTAGCAACTAAGGCCATATTGCTCCGGGGATATGCGGTGGTCATTCCCTGACCTTTCCACATCCTCCGTATTTGGTGATCACGGGCTCGAACCCCGGTCTAATCAAGAAGCGTGTGCTACGCACTGCTGCTCCTGCCCACCTGGCTACAGAGGCGCTTGAGTGTCATGGCTTACTCGAAAAAGATATTTCTGATGAAAATGGAATTGCAATCAAAGACTATCCCCATTGGAAAGAAACAGTTTTGAAAAAAATTATGGAGGTTTGTTTGTTTGTTATTTGGTTTTTAGGAGCACTAAGGCCATATTTCTCCAGGGATATGCGGTGGTCATTCCCTGACCTTTCCGCATCCTCCAGGCTCGAACCCCGGTCTAATCAAGAAGCGTGTGCTATGCACTACTGCTCCTGCCCACCTGGCTACGGCGGTGCCGGGAAGCTCTTTCTTCTTTGTGCAAAGATGACACTATTGTAGTTTTGCCTGTAGATAATGGGCGGTGCACTGTTGTCCTGGACAAGTCAGAGTATATTCGTAAAGCCCTCGCTCTATTACAGGATTAAGAGGTTTATGAAACTGTGAAAGTGTTGGAGGAGTTGGAATCTAAAGTTAATAAACTTGTGCATTCTTGGTTTTTAGCTAATAAGATTACCAAGAACGTCTGCTGGAAACTTCATGCGACAGGTTGTTGACTCCCGCAGTTTTATGGACTTCCAAACATCCATAAACCTGATATCCCTTTACTTCCCATTGTTTCTTGTTGTCATACACCTACATATGAACTTTCACATGCCAAGTTATTAGCACCCCTCGTTGGGAAAACTGTTTACACTGTTTCCAGTAGTACACATTTTCTGCATATTATTAAAGATTTTACTATTTCTGAGAACGAGTCTATGGTCTCCTTTGATGTGGTTTCTCTGTTCACTTCTGTTCCTGCACAACAGGCTATTGCCTGTGCAAGACATCTTTTGAGCAGGGATACCACATTGGGAGATAGAACCTCTCTCTCTCTACAGATGATATTTGTACCACTCTCAATCTGAGTTTAATGGGAGGCGTGATCATGTTCAATGACTCTCTCTTTCACCAAATACAGGGCACAGCTATAGGTGCCCCTGTTAGTCCTATTGTGGCCAATATCGCCATGGAGGAACTTGAGAGTCAGATTTTCTTGAACTTACTTATTCCTATCACTCTCTGGTGTCGTTATGTTGACGATATTTTTGCAATTGTACCCCAGAGATCAGAATCTGGGCTGCTGCAATATCTCAATTTCCTGTCACCCATCATTCAGTTTACGATTCAACTAGAGGTTGATAATACTCTTCCTTTTTTGGATGTGTTAGTCCAACGTGTGGATTCGCGTTTAGTAACTTCCGTTTTTAGGAAGCCAATGTGTGCAGGCCAATATACCAATTATGGCTCTGCGCACGCCCCTGGTCATTTACGTAGCACTGCTCATACTTTATTCTCCAGCGCTTGGACGCACTCTAGTTCGACTGGTGACAGGCAATTGGAGATTTCTAAAATTAGGGCGGAGCTTTCAAATTGCGGCTATCCACCTCATGTTCTAGATAGATGTGAGCTTCAGGCTTGTGAATTTGTTACGAAATCTAACCCACCTCATTGTCAGTCAATTTATCTCTACTGCCTACATCCCTTATTATCCGGGCGTATCGGAATGTCTTGTTAGGATTTTGCGACTCCGTCATATACGATGTGTGCAACTTCCGGGGAGGAAACTACAATCTATTATTTCTAAGGTGAAAACACCTGTTCCTCCTTTCCTACGGAGTAGTTCCGTATACTGTATTACGTGTCCGGATTGTGGGGGGTGTTATTTAGATGAGTCTTGTAGAAGATTGAAAGATCGGGTTTCTGAGCATGAGGTGGCTCTGCGAACTGCTAATTTTGAACGCTCCACAGTCGCCGAACATTATTGGGTCGAGCAGCACAATCTTGATCCCCAACGGGATATTGAAATCATCAACTATTCACGTGATTACCACCAGCACTCGTGGCTTGAAGCACTACACATAGCCACCAATAATAGTACTATGAATCACACGAGGAGAGTACACTTACACCTTATTATAGAATGTACTGTATTGCAGTGCGATGAGTGCTGGCGATCATCACATGTATGTAATTCTGCTTTACCGACACTAGATTCGTGATACATGATCACGGACAGCTGACTTGTGCTATTGTAACCATCAATATATACTGAAGTACACCATTCACAGGCTAGCTGATGAAGAGGCACTTCGCTTCGAAAGCTACTATGTATTTTAACACTTTTATTATATTATATTTTAACTCTTTTATCTTATTGTATTTTAACGCTTTTATCTTATTTTATTTCTGTTTTATCTTATGTATATATCATTTTTATTTTAATAAATTTATTTTAACCAGTTAGTCAGTTGTCGCAAGAAACTTGGATGATATAATGCAACCCGACGCATAAGGCCTGTTTTCTAACTAACCAACCTGTTTTCTAACTAACCAAACTCTTTTATCTTATTGTATTTTAACGCTTTTATCTTATTTTATTTCTGTTTTATCTTATGTATATATCATTTTTATTTTAATAAATTTATTTTAACCAGTTAGTCAGTTATCGCAAGAAACTTGGATGATATAATGCAACCCGACGCATAAGGCCTGTTTTCTAACTAACCAACCTGTAGATTCTGTTATAGATTTGTGGATGTGCATATCAGAGTTGGCAGAAGTATGGAGTCAGATGTGACGGAATAAGAATTGTTTCTCAAAAGCAGGGTTTGCTAAAATGCTAATTAACAGAGATGATAGGGATTAACCACTAGAAGATATTGATCAAACTTTGGAAGAGTTCTAAGCAAGGTTTGATCAGTGGAGAAATTGTTCTTGACAAATTTTTAGGAGTTGACAGTGATGTCATAGTAGTTGAATATCCGAGTGACTCCAACATTTTGGAGAGTATTTAAAGAACTAGTGACAATATCGATGATAAGTTGGATGAAAATGAGAGCAATATTAAACCTTCCTAACAAATGTTGGCAGCATTTGAAACTTTGCATCGAGGCCTTCAGTGGAAAGAAAATGTAACACAAAATATAACTGAGTGTTTAAAGTTTAAACAAATGCGAACAATTTTATGAACGGTGTACAGTAGAATCCAGTGTACTACAAAAAATAACCAAATATTTTAGACATTCTTAAAAGTGTACTAATAAATTGTGGGCATCATGTAAGTAGGCCTTTCTTAATATGTATGTATTAATAAATTGTTTTAAATGTTAGAAAATTTATTCATTCCCACTTCTTTTCCATCTTTTACTATATTTATGAATTTACAGTATTTTTCATTGTTGAAAAGGTTATATTTCTTTATAACAAAATTTCTGTATAATGAATTTTTTTAAGGGAACGATTTATTTCATTATATAGAGGTCCGACTGTGCATAACATTACAAAAAATAATTGTAATAAAATAAATTGGAATAACACAAGATAGTTTTCTTTAGTCAGGTTTTCTGTGAGACTTGTTGAGCCGGATTGATCTCAGATCAGTTGATAGCTGTGGAAACAACATGTGGATCTAAGATGAAACATCTGTACTTCTTGTCCTCTACGATTTTACACGTCGACATCCAGGAGTTGAACTAGATGGAGCTTCTGATAAGGGAGGAAATTATAAGATGTAGCCTCAAAGAGAGAGCAATAAGCTTGGGAGTGGTGCGGAGAACTGGTTGGGGGATCCACAAACACACGGTGTCCCAAATGTTGGGTGCTGAGATTCTCCCAGCAATCATTTTGATGGTGCAAATTAGTCTTCTTTCATGGATTAAGGCTGAAAATCTAGTTAAATTCAGTGCTTTGGCCATCGGTGTTGTGTTCCGCTGTGGTGGGAGACACTTCCAGGTCGCCTACTTCAGGAGTCAGTGTTCTGCAGTGTTTAATTGTTGTGTTAGCAGCCGAGCCCCACAACTATACTCCATACAGTATGCCTTCGAAAATCATCATCCTGATATACATTTTTATCAGATTTCTGTTCTGAATATGTAACAAGTGCTGCTTGGCAATCCACCATTTCGTATTGAATTTGGCACGCTCTTCTATATGAAGATGGAATTTTAGTTTTCAGTCAAAGATAACACCCATATCTCTTTGCTTTTCAACGCGGGGGATAAAAACTCCTTCAATTGCCAGCTGAATTATTATTGGTGTGTGTTTCAGCGAGAAGACCACTAATGGCAGATTTTTCAGGGTTAACTTGCAAGTTAAATCTCCTGAGGTACTGCTGTATTTTTGATAAGGTCTTGTTGATGGTTGCCATAGTGTCTATTGCTTCGTCAGCTGATTTTATTTTTGTTAAGAGCTTCAAGTCATTGGCATATGATGACTTGAATATATCTGTTCTGTTGTGTATTAACAGGTTATTTACAGCTGTAAAAAGAATGCCAGACGGGACTCCCCCACCTTGTGGCACGTCTGCTTGCCTATGGACAGTTAAGGGCACAAAGGTGATATTGTTGTACACGTCGTCAATGTTGAAAAAAAATGCCGTGAGTTAGGGTTGAATTTAGAAAATGTCTGCAATTCTGCCTAGACACGATAGGAGGGAGTTTGTGATTAGAGCCTTGTCAATCAATTCAGTCCTGAAGAGATTGTGCAAGGCTCATGGGGTAGAATTTTTCTCAGCCTGGTCTCTGCTTGTTAACAGGGGAGACTGCTTCTACAGGGATGGGATACACTTAAATAGAAAGGATGCAAGAATATTTGCTGATATTATTGAGGCAGCGTTAGGTGGGTCAGAAAACTGCTAGCTTCGGGAGATACATGGACTGATAGATTAATAGTAGCCACTAACAGAGGTGAAAGTGATTCTTGCACCGCTTCTACTGGAATGAGCAGTAGCCTGAAAAACAAGGCACGGAAGATTTCAGAGACTGCTGGGAGTCATCGCAGAACAAGTAAATACATGGGCTGTGTTAGGGTAGCTAAGAATAGGAACAGGTGTATGTATACTTGCGGGTACACCAATTCTTGGAGTTTGGTAAATAAATTTGATGAATTTGAGGTGTTGGTCAAAACATCAAAGGCAGATATTGTCAGAATATCAGAGACATGGTGTCTCACAGATATATGGAACGCAGAATTGGAATTTGGGGAGTGCAATGTGTACAGGAAGGATAGACAGGATGGGAAGAGAGGAGGCGGCTGCCCATGATCAGATAACTTGAGAGTGAATGAGATAATGTTTTAAAATGGAAAAATTTGTGTGGAAAATAAGGTAGTATATTTTGAATGCATTTAGAACAAGGCTGAAAATTCACTCTCTAATTGTCTCCAATAACTTACCCATGGATTTCTGGAGCCTTGCCTTTATCCAAAGCAGTAACTTGCCTTTAATGCACCACTGCTCAAATTTGTACAGCAGTCTTTTATATGCAACAGTGCAAATGCTTTTTTGAAATCTAAGTATATGATGTCTAAATTATTTTTCGTGTCTCATTCCTTTGTTACTGCATCATAGTATCCAATCAGATTGATCAGAAAAGACCACCTCATAACAAATTTGAGCTGTCGCCACATTCCTGTCTAGATGGTATTGCATTAGTAGTAGTAGTAATGGTAAATGATGCAAAAAAGCAAGCTTATATAGCATCAGCCAAAAAAAAAAAAAAAAATTTCACCCATCGGTGCCCTCCAAGAATTTGTCTAGTTCTTCCTTGAATTTATTCAACCTATCCACTTTTACAATAACAGATGGAAGCCTATTCCAACAATCAACCATCCACTGGCTGAGGGCAAACTTCCACATATCTATCCAGCGACCATCCTTCCTCAACTTGAATTTAGGTTCCCTCATCTGTGTAGTCACAGAAAGAGGAAGAATGCCATTCACATTCAGCTTACTCCATCCATTCAAAGCTTTAAACACCTCAATCAGATCTTCTCTCTTGCAGCCCTGAGTGCTAGGTGATAGTGGCCAAGCAATTTTTCTTGAGCAATTTATAGAGCAGTTTTCTAAGTGATTTTGTTCTGTTTTATTTCTAATGCCTTTCTTATTCTCAGTTCATTGTAAGTGGTTCTGTTTTTAACTTTGAGTAAGAACGCAGAAAGGAAAATCACCTTTCTTTTCTTATTATATCTATAAATCTTTTAACTAACAAACTAACTTCTCCAGCTGCTTGGTCACTAGGTGGCACCACTCCTGCCTCCATGTGGGGGGAAAGTTAT